>NC_027751.1:13419653-13420978 GCF_000695525.1 Brassica oleracea var. oleracea
TGTGTAAATAATTTATCTAGTATCCGAATTTATCAAACCTCAAAAACATATAATCAGATCAATCAATTTAATCGAACTTAGCATATAATCTTAAACCTCAAGACATTAGATTTTATCATGAATCTATCAACCTAGCATACGGATTCTCTATTTTCAAAGACATCTAAATCAGATCAATATAACCTATCATACGGATTATTTAGGGTTTCTATTTAAAACAGATCAGATTACAAAACTATCAATCCTAGCAGATGATATTAAACCTCAAGAATCATGCAATCAGATCATTCAGATTTTAAACAAGTAAACCTCAATCAATCTATCAACCTATCGGATTATATAAGCAAAGCAAGCTAGCAACCTATCGGATTCAATCAATGTTTTAACAGGATGGTCGGTTTAAACAATTTTAAATCAAATCAGATGAACAATTAACCAAGCAGGATGAGAAAATAAATCTATTAATCTTAACTGTGATTAAAGCATTAATAAAAACAAGCAGTTCGGATTTAATCAAGACTTAAACAGATCAGAATTATTAAACTAGCAGGATGAGAATAATAAATCTAGAAACTCAGATGAACAATTAACCAAGCAGGATGAGAAAATAAATCTATTAATCTTAACTGTGATTAAAGCATTAATAAAAACAAGCAGTTCGGATTTAATCAAGACTTAAACAGATCAGAATTATTAAACTAGCAGGATGAGAATAATAAATCTAGAAACTTAACGGTCAAACAATTCTAGCAACATAGCATCATATTCAATCAGATTTAAAACCTCAATGATCAAAACCGGAAACAGTTTTGATTTCAAAAATATTCGATTAGGGTTTTAATATCTGATTTGATAATTATAGTGTAATTAATTATGATACTTATATTATTTAGGGTTTATAGATATAAGGTTAGGGTTTATCGGATTTTAACTTGTAAAAACCGATTTGGGGTTTTAATCATGTATGAACATAATTTAGGGTTTAAGGTATCGAACTTTTAGAGCTTCGATTTACTCAATTAGGATTTTTGATATATTACCCTATGGTTTTGATTCATAAATATTGGATTTTAACTTGTAAAAACCGATTTGGGGTTTTAATCATGTATGAACATAATTTAGGGTTTAAGGTATCGAACTTTTAGAGCTTCGATTTACTCAATTAGGATTTTTGATCTATTACCCTATGGTTTTGATTCATAAATATTGGGTTTTAGGGTTTCATTCTTTATCAATCAATCCATGTTCGATTATGGGTTCTTAGGTTTTGAATTACCTTTTAACCTTAGATGATTGTTGAATCGGACCACCAAAGGAGTTGAGCC
>NC_027751.1:13421185-13429025 GCF_000695525.1 Brassica oleracea var. oleracea
GGTTAGGGTTTTAGGGTTTTTCGATTTGGGTATTAGCTTAGGGATTTATAGTTTCGTGCTGATAACGTGTTGTAAAAGTAATGGAAAAATCTATATTTATTCATAACATAGAGGTTCCTTATATAGGAGATTACACCGTCATAGATAAATGGAAAGATTACAAATCATAATCTCTTGGTTATGAGCCATTCACAATCTGGTTCATAACATTAATTAGGTTAAAAAAATAATTTTATTTCTTCTTTAGTCGTGTGTCGACGAAGAAGAAAAATCCCCAAAACCAAAAATCTAGGGTTCCTGCCAGTTGCTAATTGATTCGCGTTGCCGGCTAAGATCGAGTTCGTCGTGGAGGGGAGTTTCGATTCACCCGCAACTTAATCGACCCTACTCCGACAAGGCTCGATTTCGTTTCTTGTTTAATCCGCTCTCGAACCTCCGTTGCTGCACCCGTGAGATCCTTCGTATTCTCCACCAAAATTACAAACTGATTTCTGGTTTGTTCTATGATTATACTAGAGTTTGTAAGACTAATATTCTTGGTTTCATGCTAATTGTTTTTTTTCTTTGATAGATATGGCATCTCCTAGCTGCAAGAAAAACTATCCACATCTACTCTATAAAAAAAACAAAGCTCCTAGTCAACAGAAAAGTATGTGCTATTATAGCTATTTGTCAAAATTTCAGATTGTTAAAGTTGGACTGGGAATTGATGCATGGGATGCAGTAAAGAATTCTGCAGTTGGTGTATTTCCTCGGTTTTATGAGCGCAGATTCATATGGTGTGCTAAGGTTGTCCATCACCTATTAATGCACCAGCTGTGAGTTAAGAAGAATTATGAGTTGTGGTCGTTGATTGACTGTCTTCCCATCCGTCTCTCTTTGATAGAAGAATTTGGAGTGATCACTAGGATGAATTGTGATCTTTTTCAAAATGAGGAGAATTTTGATGTTGATCATAGGGAGTTTTGGACAGAAATGGGGGTTTCCACAGCTGTTGGTCCTAATCTGGTTGAGCTGCGGTCTGTTTTGGAAAGATGCAAAGATTGGAGTGTTGAGAAGAGGACAATGGTTGGATTGCTTTGTGTTCTTCATCTTTCCGTCTATGGAATAGCTCCCACCCGTCGAATTCCATTGCAGTGCGAAGAGAGTTCTTGATTTTTCAGCTTTCCAGAGATATTCGTGGGGTCGTGTAGCTTGTCAAAGTTTGGTACATTCCGTAAAGTGTGCCGACTACACCACAAAGGAATCTTATACCATTGAAGGGTTCATTTTTATCTTGCAAATATGGGCATATGAGTCGGTTACTGGCCTAGGAGAGCTTTACGGAAACAAAATTGTTGGTGAAAATGTGCCTCTTCTTTCATGGAGTGGCTCCCGACGCTTCAAGTTTGAGGACTTCATTAGAGAAGAGAAAAAACATCATGAAGCTTGTTTTCTTTATTTATGTTTTTATGTTAGTCATTTTAATTAATGACTTGAATAACTAATGTCGTTTTTTTTTATAGGTGCGCGTTAGGCATTTTTTTACACGGCCAGACGGATTGTTTACGCCAAAGTGGAGTGATGAAATGGATGATCCTGATGTAAACGAATTGGTGCATGACATCAGTCATGATTGTGTAATTCATGGATTTTGGGATGTAACTGAAGAACCGCCAGCTACGACCAATATAAAGCGCCCTGCAACAGGTGTTGAGAGTAATGGTTCAAAGGTGAATTATAATACTTCTACTCATTTGTTTTTAGTAAAATGCAATACGGCTCACTGTATAATTTTATTTTAAGGAACTTTTTTTTTTAATTTAATGTAGAAGGAAGACATTCCTGTGAGACAGCTTTACACTTTGTCGGAGACATTGTCAGGAAAACTTGATAAAATGGATACATTGATCGAAGATAAGGTTTGTGCTATTCTTACTCCAATGAACGAGAAGCTGGCAACAATGGAGAAGGAGCTTCAAAAGATGAAAGAAAAAGATTGTGCTAATGATAGAAAAGAATATGCAAATTCCATTGCTAATGAAAATGCTGAAGTGAATAGCAAGGAAATGGTAAGTTTTATCTTTGTCCATTAAGAATATGTCACTTCAGTTTCATTTGATTGTTTCTCTGGTTTTTCACTTTAATATTTTGTTTGGTAGTCTTGGATGGTGGAGATTAATTCCACATCGCATGAGGGATTACCCACTCAACGTGTTGTCAAGAAACCGAGGAATGCAAGCAAAAAAAGTGGGAAAAAAATGGCTGAGAAGAAGTTGAAAAACAAAATTAAAGTGCCACACTTACTTGACAATGCATCAGGGGAAGACACGTGGTCTGATCCAGTGCAGCGTGAGAAGTCCAAAGAACTCGGTGATCGTTTAGATGCCTTTGCAGACTTTGCTAGAAAGTTGAACAAGTCTACATCTCCTACACCTTCCTCACCTCAGCACAAGCTCCAAACAAAGCTAGCATTGTCGCAGCTATTTCCGTTCGTAGGAAATTCTACCGTGAAGCGCATCATCACAAGTGTAACACCGTCCGTCTGAGCATATGATCTGTTTTCTGCTCTTGATGATGAGAAAATGAGGAAGTTACTGAATTTTCTACTGGATAAAGAGTATGCATTCCTAGTTTTCTTATATTATAATTAAAATTGTCTTATGTATTACGTGTTCTAATTCATGTATTTTGTCAGGAATGATTTGGACAAAAGCTTCACTTTTAGTACTGAATTCTATAGAGTGATTATAACTCTAAGAAATCAGTGGTCTTCTCATAATTATGGCTGGTTGACTAACATGGTAACTCCTCTTTCCCTTACTCTCTAGTTAGGATTCGTTTAGTATCCATTTACTGTGTGTGCTTGTTGTGTGAGTGTGCTTGCTAACATATGTTTCACTTTCTGTTTTTTTTCCAGCATATGTGGTCTGCCATGAAGATGTTCTATATGAGATCACTTTCTGATCCTTCACCATACCATTCTTAGTGCCTTGCATTTTTGGATCAGTGGGTCGTCATCAAAATTGTTGAAGATTTCAAACAGTTCAACCCAGAAACCTGGAAAGTGACAGATACATATAAGAGAATCTTCAACGGTACGTATCCAGCTGATCGAGTCACGAACAAAAAGTGGTTTCACGATATTGACCATCTTTACACATGTCATTTTGTACACAAAGATCACTGGGTTGCTTTGGACATAGACTTGAAGAACACGACAGTCACTGTTTATAACAGCATTCTGACTGTGATAGATGATAATGAAATGCGGAACAACTGTAGGCCGTTTGCGAAGATGATTCCAGCAATCATGAATGCTATGGTCCCTACTGCTGTTCGGACGAAGAGTGGTAGACAGTTCACTGTACAAAGGTTGAAAAGCGTTCCACGTAATGACAACCCTGGAGACTGTGGTGTCTATACCATAAAGTTCATTGAGTGTTTGGCGCTTGGTTGTACATTTGAAGGGTTAAGTGATGAGATCATTCAATACGTTCGACGGAAGCGTGCTGCTGAGATTTATGATGCCGTTGGAGAACCTCCGATTACTGATTGTTAGTGTTTCAACTTTGTTTTACAGCTACAGTTTGCAGTTTTTATTTAGTTTAATTTCCTACAATTTTTCAACTTTATTTCTTTATTTACGTTAAGTGGCTTCATGTTACCATGTTTAATAGCTTGACATTGCTGCTAGCACATACAGTTTTTACAAGGATCAAACTGCCGATCAGAAAACAAGTTTAGTTAAAATAATATAAGATAATGAGTTTGCATCATGGCTGGTTCAAAGAAAACAAAATTACAAATACAAAAGAAATGAAATAAGGTAACTCTCAACACACAGAACACGAAAGAACAGGAGAAAGCTCAGCCACCTGGGTACAACACAACACCCTGTAATTTCGACAAAATTTGTTCATAATCAGAAAAACCAAAAGCAAACTTTGTGTTCTACTAAGAATTTAGAAAGCATAGAAAATGACTAACCATAAGCTAAACCTGAACCTTGCAGGTCTTACTGTTATGTCCAGATTGATGACACTTTGAACATAAATGTTGTTTTCTAGGTCGTTTTTTCTCAGTGGCATTCTCCAAAGCCGACTTCATCCTTGAATTTTTGGGTCTTTCAGGTTGTGTATGTATAACCGGAGGCAAGCAAATCTTTGTTTCGATATTTTCTGGAACTGGTGATGCAGCATCTCTTGGCATTATGGAAGTGGAATAAGCGTTCCACAAGTATGAGCTGTGATAATAAGGGTGACAAAGTGATATGCTGCTTTGCTTACGTGCTTCTTCCGCCGCGATGGCATGAACACATGGTAACTTCTCCTTATCAAAACGACGAAAAGTACATTGTCTTCCTGCTAAATTAACGATATGCAGAGACGAACCAGTTGTAACTTGTGAATGATGCAAATCGATTGATTGAACTGTAAGCATCTTGGCATTTGGTACACGTTTCTAAGAAAAAAACAGTGTTATAAATGACTTTAAAACAAGTAACTAACTAAAAGAGAAAATGTGTTATTTTTACCTCCAAAAGTATCTCCAATGCACAAGTCAAGGTTGTCTTCGTTGTTCCTGCAGCTGTCCTCCTACTTGTAAACCATCTTGTCATCATTAACCGTAACACATCCAAGAGTTTTACAATGGGCAAAGTTCTTGAGCTTGAGATGACTTTGCTGATGAACTCATCAATGTTTGTCGTCAATAAGTTGTATCTATCCCCAGGAAAATGCACACGAGCCCAATTTTGTATACCAGCAGTTTCCAAATATTTATGTAATCCTGGATTCATCGCTTGGATCTCTTCAAATGTTGTATTAAAATCAGCCAATGTAAAAGCACTTGCAGCTTTTTTAACCAATCTAAATGCATCACGACCTTGGAACCGTAGCAATATATTTTTGAAAAGATGGTACGTGCAAATTCCGCGACTAGACTTAGGATACACTTTTCCAATAGCATTACCTATAGCTTTATGCTTATCAGAAATTATTGCAAGTTATTCGTCATCGGGAATTGCCTTGCTTAGTTGTTGAAAGAACCATCCCCAAGAATCATCATTTTTGGTATCAACAACTGCAAAAGCAATAGGAAATATCTGGAAATTCCCATCTTGAGTTGTTGCGGTCAGTAGTGTTCTTTTATATTTTCCCTGAATGTGTGGGAACCTAAATTCGCACTGTCGATTTCCGTTTAAATTAGGAAACCAGGAAAACCCTAGTTTCCCAGAGGTCCCGGAAATCTGTTAATACCACACACCAATCAATCAGAACACGAGATAACAACGAAAAAGTATAAGAAATCGTAAAAAGAGAGCAAAGAGAAGTCTTATTCCGAATTTGCGTATGAGCGTTTACAACAAGGTATAAGCCTGGGCTCGAGAGCTGTCGGCGAGATTCCTAGTTCTAAAAACCCTAAGACGGCTAAACTTAATTGAGTCGCAGCTCGAAATAACAAAAACGGAAAGTTGCCTAATTTCTCTAAGTGCTAAGTTTGATGTGAAAAAGTCTTTTCCATGCCTCTCGCCTAGGACTCCTTATATACAGGCTCCAAGGTCGGTTTACGCCTTTTCCCTTCTGCCCTTAAGCCGCCATAGCATAAAAATGGAGATATTCCATTTTTTCCGATCTTCGTAATTATCTTCAAAATTTTGTATTTTGACATTACTCTTTCCATGTGAACCAAGCGTAAACCGCCATGCGGCTCACGGGCTGTTGGTTAAGAAATCGTAAGGTTGGCCTCGAGTCATGTCTTAGGTCCCTTTGGGCCGTCTTCTGACTTGAAGCGTTTATTACGGCTTCTTTCGATAAAGAACGAAATTTCTACGGGTTTTACGGTAAAGTTTGATTGATGACTTAGAATGGCGGGAAACATGAAATGGGTTCGCTACGGTCTTCGGGAGATAGCATCGAAGGGTAGACGAGAATGCATGGACAAATGTCGTATAGACGTTTCGGAAGAGCTCGGTCGCTACGTAGCAACCGAGCGGAACGGACGCTTGGTTGCTCGGTACGTAGCGACCGAGCGGGACGGACGCTCGGTCGCTACGTAGCGACCGAGCTTGGCTTGAGCTCGGTCGCTATGTAGCGACCGAGAACGGACGCTCGGTCGCTATGTAGCGACCGAGCGGAACACGCATTCGGTCGTTCCGTGGCGACCTTTTTCGATCTCTTGTCCGGTGTATCGTGTTTCCTCCGCAAAGCTTTTCGTAAGAAAGAATCTATTTCGAAAAAGTATTTGTCGAAGAAAGTCCTCATTTTCTTCTTCGGACGTTTTGAATGTTAACTTCGTCGTAACCGTTTTTGACCCCAACAGTTAGCCCCCTAGCTCGTTAGAGTCAAGACTCTAGCGCGCGGTTTGACGATTTTGGGAAACTTAGGCGTATTGGACGAAGTTTACTTTAAACTCCACGAAAGAAAATTCTTGAGAAAGTATATATTAAAAATATAAAATTCCGAGCCCATACTTCTATAAGTAGTGAGCTCTTGTCATTCATTTGCTTCACACCTTCCCTTCTTCAAACCTCCAAAACCTCTCTAGCTCCAAATCTTTTGCCTTCAACATGTCTTCTTCCCACGGTGACAAGAGAAGTTCCGATGTTTAGATGGGCGAGGCCACTTCTCCGGTTCTGATTCCGACTTCTCCGGTCGAAGCGCTGGCTTGCGTTGCTGGCCATCTCTCCTTTCGAGAGAGACTAGTTCGTCGCCAAGCCGAGAAGGAACAGGTTTGAGCTGGCGCTGAGTTCCCATCCTCTTTTGCATTGGCCATTGCTCCGGGTCACGGGACCGAGGTCGTAACTCTGCGAGACGCGGGAACTCTCGCAGGCTCGGGTGCTCCGGATTCTTTGGCTCTACCTGCCGGATCGTCCACGACTCCGATTCTCATCGAGGATAAGGAGAGGGCTGCTGACTCTATGCCTCCTCCTCCGGCCAGGAAAGAGATCGTTCTAGCGCTGCGCGCTCCTAGTGTTGTTCTGGTTGCTCAGCCTAAGAGCCGGAAGAGGAAGTTTACCAAGGGTGGTGACGGGGAATATTTGCAGCAAGGAGGCCCAAACATATCGTCGGGGCTTCGCGGAAAGGGTTGTCGCTCGCTTAATCTTTTGATTGTTATATACTTTTAAAAGACAAAAAATCCCTAACTTTCTTCTCGTTTCGCAGTTCATGTCGTTGATCGATGGGATGATCAGCGAGTGCGGTTCTGAGACCAGTCGTCTTGCCGAGGAGTTTTTGGAGCTGCAGGGTAGATGGTCTGAAACCGAGGCCATGCTGACGGCGGTCAAGGATTCTCACTCCGTGAAAGTGTCGAAACTCGAGGTCGCGATAGGGGAGCTCGAGAGGGACCTCGGGAAGACGGCGAGTTCACTGCTTAAGGAGAAGAAAGCCAGGAAGGCCAAATCTTCGGAGGTGCGTCGGCTTCTGCGCCAGATCGAGGGCGATGCAAGATTAGCGAGCCGCGGGATCCGAGAGGCCACGGATGCTCTTTGTTCTGAGTTTCCGGCTCGCTTGGCGACGATTGAGGGCGGGGTGGCCATGCTTCAGTCGTTCCAGAGTGAGACTCCTCCGACCTTAGAGGCCGAAGAGGCCCGACTGTCCGGCTGTAAGGGAAATTTGGCAGTCGTGGATGGAGATTTCGATCTCATCCTAGCTGACCTGAAATCCGCGTGCTTTCTTCCAACGTGGTCAGAAGGCCCATAGGAGAAAGATCCGGTGCTCAGAGAAAGCGGAGGGGATGCGGCTCCAGAGGGAGCGTGAGTTCTGAGGATGACTTTGGTTAGATCTCTTGCGCGAGAGATTTTTTTTATGTTTGATGTTTCGGCCTTAAATGGCTTTAATTAATATTTCGGGACTGGCCG
>NC_027751.1:13429138-13429904 GCF_000695525.1 Brassica oleracea var. oleracea
GTCGCATATCCTTCTTCGATGTGAAATGTTTTGTTCGAGATCCGTTTCAAGAGTTTTTCCGCGAGATATAGACTTCGCGAGATATCTGAAGATGTCGAATATAAACATAGAGGCATGGTTTTGGGATCTCGTATCTTTTGGATATCATGCCTTGAGATGTTAGAGACCAGTGCGCTGGGTTTAGGGCAAGACCTAGGTTTACTTTCGGTTTTAAGATTTTATGCAGTGACTAGCCGGCTATCGATTTATCTGTCGCGATTTTAACCAGATTCGTACCGATTTAAATTCTGCGATAGGTTCTCGGCTTACATGACTTGTTAGATATGAATCGAGCATCTTTCCAGAGACAATTTTTAAGTCAACCGGAAGTGCTGGACCAAAATTTTGGGTTTCTTTTATAGCGCTATTATCCTTGTGTCGGATGTACGGGAGTCATCTTCGTGAGATGGCTATGTTTGTTTAGGACGTTCGAGAGTTCGATGTGATCAGCACCGGACTTGGCGGCAGATGCCCTTGTTTGGAGTTTTTGCGCAAAATATGTGTTAAAATATTCATCATTTTTTTTACGGAGTGTCTGTTTTCGTCGTTCGGAAGAAGTAACTCTCGAGACATCTCTTGTGACGTCTCGCGATGCCAAAGGTTGCTTCTCCCTAACGACTGATTTATTTTCGAATATTGAAAATGTTTTGCAGATAAAAAATAATTTGCTTGGTTAAGATATGTCGGAAACATCGAAGGCGTGGTCGGATGTTTTCGAATTTGAGAG
>NC_027751.1:13430033-13431731 GCF_000695525.1 Brassica oleracea var. oleracea
TTAGTGATAGTATTTTTTGAGATGCATCGCGTTCCAGGTCCTTGGAATTTTTATGCCTTGCATGTTGGCTATGTTGTAGGAGCCCGGTTGGATGACTTTTTCGATTTTATAGGGTCCTTCCCAGTTTGCTCCAAATTTTCCCGCGTTTCGTTCAGCGGTGTTTTGGAAGACTTTGCGAAGGACCAGATCTCCTTGATTAAATCTGCGATTCCGTACGTTGGAATTATAGTACTTCGCGGCTGCATGTTGGTAATTTTGGATTCGGATGAGCGCTCGATCTCGGCGCTCGTTAATGAGATCGAGATCATCAAGGAGCATGGCGTTATTAAGCTCCTCTCGTGCGGAAAGTAATCTTCTTCAAACACCGGGGAACTTTACTTCTGCGGGAATCATGCATTCCGTTCCGTACACCAGAGCGAAAGGGGTTTCTCCCATTGCTCGCCTCGGGGTGGTACGGTGGGACTAGAGGATTCCCTCGAGTTCGTCGGCCCACCTTCCTTTTTTGGCCTCTAAGCGTTTCTTCAGTCCGTCGAGAATAGTTTAATTAATCGTTTCAGCTTGTCTGTTACACTACGGATACCTGGGCGTTGACTTGTTAAGTCGTATCTTCCAGGTGGTACGGTGGGACCAGAGGACTCCCTAGAGTTCGTCGGCCCACCTTCCTTTTTTGGCCTCTAAGCGTTTCTTCAGTCCGTCGAGAATAGTTTAATTAATCGTTTCAGCTTGTCTGTTACACTACGGATACCTGGGCGTTGACTTGTTAAGCCGTATCTTCCATTTTTCGCAGAACGTCTCGAACCGGGTGGAGATAAACTGAGATCCGTTATCGGTTATGATTTCGTAAGGAACTCCATGCCTACAGTTGATGTTTCTCCATATGAAACTTTCGACTTGGACATATTTTATACTCGCGTACGAATCTGCCTCTACCCATTTTGAAAAGAAATCGGTGAGGACTAAAAGGAAACGCTTTTGCTTTGAATTATGAAGGGGTCCGACGATATCCATGGCCCAGCGCATAAAGGGATAGGGCGATGTGATAGAGGAGAGATGACGTTCGCGCACGTCGAGTCTTGCATATCGTTCCTGATCGTTGAGTGGCTTTTGCGGGTTAGATTGATCCGTAGAGCCCCCTCCTCCTAGCGCCAAACTGTGGGAACCGAAATTTGCACTGTCAATTTCCATTTAAATTAGGAAACCAGGAAAACCCTAGTTTCCCAGAGGTCCCTGAGATCTGTTAATACCACACGCCAAGCAATCAGAACACGAGATAACAACGAAAAAGTATAAGAAATCGTAAAAAGAGAGCAAAGAGAAGTCTTATTCCGAATTTGCGTATGAGCGTTTACAACAAGGTATAAGCCTGGACTCGAGCGCTGTCGGCGAGATTCCTAGTTCTAAAAACCCTAAGACGGCTAAACCTAATTGAGTCGCAGCTCGAAATAACAAAAACGGAAAGTTGCCTAATTGCTCCAAGTGCTAAATTTGCTGTGAAAGTCCTCTCCCATGCCTCTCGCCTAGGAATCCTTATATACTGGCTCCAAGGTCGGTTTACGCTTTTTCCATTCTGCCTTTAAGCCGTCATAGCATAAAAATAGAGATATTCCATTTTTTCCGATCTTCGTAATTATCTTCAAAATTTTGTATTTATTCGCGGAAACTTGACATTTATCTTTTCTTGCGAACCAAGCGTAAACA
>NC_027751.1:13432014-13461615 GCF_000695525.1 Brassica oleracea var. oleracea
CGTTGCGTGGCGACCTTTTTCGAGCTCTTGTCCGATGTCTCGTGTTTGCTCCGCAAAGCTTTTCGTAAGAACGAATCTATTTCGAAAAAGTATTTGTCGAAGAAAGTCCTCATTTTCTTCTTCGGACGTTTTGAATGTTAACTTCGTCGTAACCGTTTTTGACCCCAACAGAAGGTATGTACCATCCACGACAATTACTTTTCTCATGTAGGGAAATCCAGTTATACTTGCACCTAATGCAAGGAACAAATACTTGAATCTGTTAACCTCATCAACTTCCAAACGTGTGAAAGTTCCAGGATTTGCTTTTCTTATATGATATAGATACATGGGCAACTCTGAGTATCCACTCTCCGCAGAACCTTTAACAATATTCTTGCGCGTAAAAGTGTCCGATGAGATTTCCAGTAATCCATCTAGTTACAAAATGTTTTACAATATCATATTAGTTATACACATTATTTTTTGTTATAAACGAAATATAATTATAATAAACATTTCATTTCAGATGACACACCTTGACACCAAATCTCATGTTTAAGGCATCTCCAACAAGTTTCGGGAGAACTTTTGAATCAACCCCTCCAACATAGTCTACATATAGTCTTGCAAGAATTTCTGGAGTCGCTTGTCGAGCACTGGCAGAACGTTCTATAATGGAACATGAATGTTCTGAAACATGTGTACGAATGGTAAACTGAGTAGATTTACCAACTAGGGTAGTTCTTACTCTCCATGTACATCCTTCTACCCAGCACTTAAGAGTTAATATATCTGTCGCTGATCTATCCACCCTAAAATCAAATTGATGAAGAACTGACAAGATCTTCAACCCAGTTTCCAATGCATCTTTCGTGTCATATCGTACATAATACAAAATGTCTAGAATTAGATTTTTTTTTTCCCTCTGAATTGATGATATTCATTAAACGTTAGAACACAAGTTTTGCTAGCGATGCTGGCGGATATCATAAAATCCTCAGAAACAAAAACCCAAAGAAAGACAGTTAGAACCACACTGGAACAACTTTCAAATACAACATAAACACGGAACGAAACCTAAGCTAGGAACCGCAACTAAAACATAACCAACAAAAACGAGCTACACAAAGGTAAAAGACGATTCAGCATAACCAATGTTCCCACGTAATAGATATCAATGATCTGGATATATTGTAGCTGCCCTTAGCCCGCCGTACGATACCTTCCACTTCTAGAACCGAAGACACCAAGTCTTCTCATCTCGGATCTATCGCTGCCGCTTACAGCCGGCCAAACGATACCATCCCCAACTAGAAACCTAAAACCAGGACTTCACAACCCGAAAAGCCTGAGCGCTTCACGCTCCACATAACTCTCAATACGGCTGGAACACATTTTTTTAGGCTCCTTTACACCTAGATAGAAGTAAATCATAACCCAACAAACACACAAGCCTCGTCAGTCACTCGGCTCCTATTAAAAATGCAATCCGCACCAACCTGGACCGGCAAGAGAACACTGCTACTACCACAATAGGAAAAGGAGACTGCACCTGAAGTCCAAGCTCCGTCTTGCCATCGAACCCATGCCCATAACAGAGACAACCCACCCAAATCCTAAACCAACAAGGCTCAAACGAACTACCAAGCCAACAAGAAAAAAAGGACAAGCCATCACTATAGACCTCCAACGAAATAGGAACAAGAGATGAAGACAACGAAAAGAAAGTCAAAAGATCAAATCAGCAGCCAAAAACTACTACAGTACCAAAACGACCAAACCCTAGGTAACAAACCCAGATCTGAATCGAAGGGGACCAGAGCTCCAAATCACAACCTCGCCGTACTAGATCTGAACCAAGACTCCAAATCGACTCTGAAGACCACAAGAGATATCACCGGCGCTCAAAACAAATCTTTTCACCCCTCCTCACCTTAAATCACGATGGTAAAACACTTGTCCGGAAGAAACTGCACACAGCAAACAAGGAAACCCTAGAGCTATACACTCCTCCCACGACCTTTTCTCTCTTTTTTTCTCGCCTTTCTGGTTTTTTTTTCTAGAATTAGATTTATTGGCTTTTTAGGTAATAAACCATAAAATCTTTTTTAGTACGTTTAATACAGAATCACAATGCAAAAGAATGATATTTTAAGAAAAGGCAATGTCATGTACAGTTAGCGAAAGGATAAGAGAGGGAACAAAGTGAAGTGAGAAGATTAAGATATAATAATGGACAAGTGACATTGTCGTGGCTATGTCTTTAAAACTCATATATGATCTCTCTTTGTTTGGCTTTATGTCCGATTCCGATTTCTTATCTACGTTCACATGCATAACTAAGACTTTTTCTTGGGTTCACCAATCAATAGGATTGTATTATTTCATATTCTATATGTTTTAGAAAAGAAAACAAAATATTGTCAAATTATATTATCTTTTTAAAATTAAAAGGCAAAAATAAATAAATAAAAAATAATAGTAATTACAAAAAAAAATATTTTTAACGTCGTCAGCAAAACATTAAACCCTAAATCCTAAACCCTAAACCCTTGGGTAAACCCTAAACCGTAGGATAAATCTTAAACTAGGATAAATCTTAAACTCTAAATCAAAATCACTAAACACTAAAACACTCAAGGGTTTAGTGATTTTGATTTAGAGTTTAAGATTTATCCTAGTTTAAGATTTATCCTACGGTTTAGGGTTTACCCAAGGGTTTAGGATTTACCCAAGGGTTTAGGTTCACCCAAGGGTTTAGGGTTTAGGATTTAGGGTTTGTTTTTATTTAGAGTTTAGGATTTATCCAAGCATTTATGGTTTACCCAAAGGTTTAGAGTTTACCCAAGGGTTTAGGATTTACCCAAGGGTTTAGGTTTTACCCAAGGGTTTAGGTTCACCCAAGGGTTTAGGGTTTAGGGATTAGGATTTAGGGTTTAGTGTTTTGCTGACGACGTTAAAAAGATTTTTCTTAATTCTTTTTTCTTAACTGCTATTTATTTTTTTACTTTTTTATTTTAAAAACATAATATAACTTGAAAATATTTTGTTTCCTTTTTTAAAAGATATCGATTTGAAATAATGAAATTCTATTGGCCGGTGAACCTGGATGAACCCAAGAATAACTTCATAACTAATAAGACTTATTCTTGGGTTCACCCCCTAGGGTGAAACTCTAGGTTCACCAACCAATAAGATTGTGTTATTTCATATTTGATATCTTTTAAAAAAGGAAACAAAATATTGTCAAATTATTTATCTTTTTAAAATTAAAAGTTAAAAAGAAATAAATAAAAAATAGTAGTAATTACAAAAAAAAATATTTTTAACGTCGTCAGCAAAACATTAAACCCTAAATCCTAATCCCTAAACCCTAAATCCTAAATCCTAAACTCTTGGGTAAACCCTAAACCCTAGGATAAATCTTAAACTCTAGGATAAATCTTAAACTCTAAATCAAAATCACTAAACACTAAAACACTCAAGGGTTTAGGGTTTAGGATTTAGGGTTTAAAGTTTTAGGGTTTAAAGTTTTAGGGTTTAGAGTTTTTATTTAGAGTTTAGGATTTATCCAAAGGTTTAGGGTTTACCCAAGGGTTTAGGGTTTATCCAAGGGTTTAGGGTTTACCCAAGGGTTTAGGTTTACCCAGGAGTTTAGGGTTTAGGATTTAGGGTTTAGGTATTAGGATTTAGGGTTTAGTGTTTAGTGTTTTGCTGACGACGTTAAATTTTTTTTTTAATTCTTTTTCTGTAAATGCTATTTTTTTTATTTTTAAAAAAAAAAAACATAATATAACTTGATAATATTTTGTTTTCTTTTTAAAAAATATCGAATTTGAAATAAAGAAATCCTATTGTTTGGTGAACCTCTCTAGGGAGTGAACACAAAAATAACTCAACTAATAATAGTCTTCGTAAATATCTTCTCCTCTCCTCATTATAAATTTTTTTAAATACAAAATCGAATTTATTGGGAGGATATTTCGTTTAGATCCAATATATATATTTTTCTAATTATTTATGGAACAAACGTTATTTTATATTAACTCAAATCCACTATATGAATTATGTATGTAAGAACAAATATGAAAGGTGAGAATGAATATAATTAAAGACATGATGCTAAGTTTGGTTAAATAAAACTAAGTGATGGTGGTTTAGTGGTAAAAATACCTTAAAACATTATGCTACTCACTCAGTTTTCCTCCAGGTTTGATTTTTATAAAACTCTTTCACACCTCCTATATGGGCAAGTTGAAATGGGGTTATATTTCAAATTCATAAAAAAATTGTGATTAATGTATTACTCATGGTTAATCTCACCTTGAAAATAATAATAATTGAACTGTGTTAAAATCCAAATCACAGAATATATATGTAAGAACTTATTTTTCAGCAAAACAAAATTGGATTTCAAGATTCCACCTCATGATATTAACAGAGAAAACATTACCTCTTATTTAACTGGTTGATATTTTATACGAGTATGAAAGTTCCTAAAAGTGATCAAATGTGTGAAATAAATATGCCGGCAAAAAGCAGAACTATGACTTTAGCTTTCAGCTCTGTTTACCTTTTGCTTATGTTTTTCCCCAACCAACTAAGAAACATTTGTTTACTTTTGTGTGACATTACTCATTAAGTGACTGATCATTTCCTAACTCCGGCAAACAAAATCATTTCTAAAGAATGCTATTAAACTAAAGTGATTGGACCCACTAGTCAAGTTACTTTTACCGTGAACAACTGTTTCACTCTATTTTGGCTTCACGCCTAGTGTTCTAAAATTATGTTTGACTGTCCTAATTAAGAACAAGAGAACTAATTCTACAGCTTCCAAACTGAAACCTGTTTACTCAAATCTCCAAATCTATGAAGCCATAATGTAAATTTCATAGTGACCAATCGGAATATGTGTTGCTCTATGGTTGTAGTTGATTCTCGACTTGATAACTTATTAAATGACAAGAACAGTAATGTTTTGTCCTAAGAAAAGGTTGATGAGCCTGACACAAAAAGGTAGGAAGCCAAGAATTTGTTGGGGTCGAACGAAGTGTCATGCTTCGGGAAAGAAATGTCATGGTTTAAGGGTCCGCTAATTCATTAGATAGTTCGAAGTTTTTAACCACGCGTCTGTGGTCGGATGGTCAAGGCGTTCCGTGGATTCCCAAGTGACCTGAATTCGAATTCACACCACATCAAATTTCCACGGCGTGTGGTCGCTGGGGCTTTCACATTCTCTCTCCACCGAATGATTTACCATTTTTTTTTAAGTTCGATGTTTTTATATAGTAGAGAGACAGTGCTTCACACGTGCATGTACGTCCCATCTTTTTCTTGTCCTGTAAGCCATCCATTTAAACACTATTGTTAATCCACAAACCTAACTTTTAAATATTTAAATGTTTTTAGTTTTTTTTTTAATACTGAAAAAATGAATGCTTTTAGTTTTCAACTAGTCATCACGCAGTAACTTGATTCCACTTAAAAACATCTCAAAAAAACATTCTATAACTTCAAATTTGAAGTTTCATATCTTTGTTTGCATTTTACTCCCTACAATTATACATCACATTTTAAAATTCTTATTTATCATTTTAATCTTTTTAAAAATATATCTCATAAATATTTCGATTTTTTTTTTATAAATTGAAGTTTTACATATAAAATTAAATAAAACTTTAAAATAAGATTTAAAAATATTTTAAAACTAGATTTAGACAACAACAATATATAAAAAAAACTTAAAAAAAACTTTAAAATTACTTGAAGACATAACTACTACACAAATTTAAATATTACAACAGTCATGTAAATTTGATTCGGAACCTCCAAAATCTCCACGATATTGTCCAAACAAATTTTGTTTAACCAAAAATGGTTGTTGTTGTTTTTGATGTTTTTCGTACGATTCTTTCTTGTTCAGATTGAATGTATTCATGAGTATTAATATCATCAATAGAAGTTAAGTCTTTTAGCAATATTTTATTTTCCTCTTTTACTTTCTTTTTAGATCTAATGTATTTATAATATTAGTTTCACTAGATTTAAATAATTTTTAGCTCGTATTCTACAAATTACAAATAAAGAGAGTCATTTTTACTTCGAAATACACTAGATTATCATATATGCATTACGAAAATAATTTTATGGAATATTATGGTATTTTTAAAAAAAATTAATATTAATTATGTTATTTCTCTTTAAAATTTTACTAATTAATATTTTTGTAATACTTTTTATATATGTGTCAGTAAAAGTTTGATGAATTTAATTAATAATAACAAATATAATACCCCAAAGCTCTATTCATGCATAACATGGCTAGTGGCAATCCAAAAAATATTCACATCACGTATGTTTTTATTGTTGATTATAGGAGGATTTGACTCAAAAAAAAAGAGAAATTGGGGTCTATATACCCACATAAGACACTAATTAAGTAAATGCCCCTTGCATCTTGTAACTAGAATAATACCGAACATACCCCTACGTGAGTAGGTGTGGGGTGCAAACAGTGATCTAAGATTTTTGTCAGAGATGCAATTTTTATCTGATTATTTAAACAATTAATTTTATCGATTGTGTGAAAATCCATACATGAAACGATACAGCTATACATATTCTAAAGCAGAGCTATGCATCTGGAGCGTCCACTACTCACTCCAACCAATTATTTTTCCTTAATCGGTGCGTTCCCTCTTTTTTTCCAATAAGATTTGAGCGATATTATGTTCATCTTCATTAAGTAATATCATTAAAGTGAAGTTTTTAATGTTCATGAAGGTACATCACTTTGTTTTTCACTTTCTCATTGGTTTTATTTTGTTTTTTATGTTCCGATCCATTCTTTCCTATAACATAATTGTGTCAGATGGATGATTCACTGCCACCAGAGAGGATGTTTGCAGGTTTGAAGTTTTATGCATAGTCATGGGAGAATATAACTTCGTAGGATTTGATCATCATGATGCTATATGTGTTAATAACCCTTAACAAAGGTTAACAACTGATGATGTTCTAGGTATGTCATCATGTCGATATTTTTTTGGAAATGAAAACTTGCTGGAAGATAAAGTTTGAAATGATGATTTGTCTGTAGCTCATTCTATTTTGCCAAATAGTTGATCAGATGTCTTCTTATAGTCTCAAACCCGAAGAGGTTACTTCCTTCACCAGATTCTTTTTCACAACTTGAGAGATCTGAGGAAGAAGGTTAGACTCAGACGGAATCAGCAGGAAAGTCAGAGACGAAAAACCCTTGCTTATTAACTAATAGCGTACATTAGATCAATTTTTCTGGTCGAGCGTAGTGCTTCGAGATCGTCCAATTCTCAGATTTTCAGATAACTTAACCAGAAGACCGTTACCTATAAATGTATCTTGTTAACATGTAACTTAATTTCTAACTATATAATTTTTTTCCGTCTACATGTATATGTTTTAGTATAATGTTAGATGTTAAATGTGTTCTCCCCTGCTGGAACATACATTAGCGTATGTCTTTTTAATCTTATATATATATATATGTGTGTGTGTTAATAATTGAAGATGATCGTTAAGTGTATGTATACACAGCCTAGGCATACATTAATTTTCAGATTTTCATCATAATATTTAGAACATTACATAGATTTTGGTTACTGTATTTTATCAATATATCAACTGAAAATATATGTTAACTTTAGGGTTAGTAGCTAAGTTTATATTTACATGCTAAGACACATTAGATAATATGTTTGTTAACCACTAATTTATTTTTTATCGACCATTAGAGTAATGATTTCTTATAGAGAGTAGTGATTTAATTATTCGTTTTCCAAATTACAGTTAAATCACCATTAACATTATTAATAACCATTACCATTGGACATATCCCGTTAACATGAAAGTTTCTCGTTGTGTTATTAACGGTTAACCAGCTAGGGTGGCCATTAAGTTTATATTTACATGCTAAGACACATTAGATAACATATTTGTTAACCACTATCTTATTTTTATCAACCATTATATCAATGCTCTCTTATAGAGAATAGTTATAATTTAATTCTTAGTTCGTTCTCAAATCACCATTAACATTATTAATAACTATTACCATTGGACATATCCTGCTAACATGAAAGTTAGTAGTTGTGTTATTAACCAATTATGTAGCAACGATTAGTGTAAATATTATGAAAATAGTGTTTTAAACATATACCCCATACATTTACATTTTTATGTGTAGACAAGGTTACACCTATACACACGTATATTATGAATATTAAAACATTGAGTAAAATTATGGGCATGAAAAAACGTGTGGTTAGGAAGGTACCTACTCTGCAGTCCTACAACTGAACAGACCCTATTAAATCTTTGACCATATCTAGAATAGAGATCCTTCCTTGTATTGTGTATGACCATCGTGGCAGTGGGTAGGGGCTTAATGGTCAGTATTGACCCAAAAAGCTATAGTGAATCAGGTTTTCACTTCAATGTGGGTAGATTGCTAATTTCAGCTTCAATTAGGTATATTGAGCAAATTGTCTCAAAAAAAAACTGCATAAGACACTAAAACCTTTCAGCGATACGTGGATTAGGGCTTATTTGCCAAATAACCAAAATAAAAAGATAATTAGATTTGTAGTGAGAAGTTAGAGAGAGATAGAAGAGAATTGAGGAGAAAGAGGGTGTTTTTGGTTAGATAGTGTATTTGTGTTTTTTTTTGTATGGTCAGAGGAGTAAATTTCCATTGGTTAATTCCGGATATGTATCACTATCAGTCCACTTCTTTAACATGTTAATTTTTCAGCTGTGTTGGATCATGTACTAATCTTCTCACATACAATAAACAAATTGGTAAACTAGACATAGAGCATCATTAGTATTAAGATGTCTTATAGTAAAATAAAGATAATTTTATTTTATTTTTTGAAAAAAAAAAATCATTTATGACGGATCGGATATCCGGGCAATTTTAAGGTATCCGAATCCGGATTAGATATCAGTTTATTATGGGATTAGATAACATAGTCTTGAAGGCTAGGCCTGAGACGGATCGGATATCCGGGCAATTTTAAGGTATCCGAATCCGGATCCTTATCCGGCGGATCCATAATTTTACTATTTTTATCATTATAAAAATTGTAATATCCGACGGATATCCGGAACCGGATTTTGATCCTTAAAATAATTAAAAAATAATATTAATATATAAAAAATATTAAAAATAATTTAAAAATAAAAAAAATATATAATGTTTTTAATTATTTCTATGTATAATATTACAAAATTTACATAAAATTTATATATACTATTATAAAAATAAAAATATATTAAATAAATTAATTTTTATATATAGATATTACTATTTTTGAAATAGTTATTAATAAAACATACGGATCCGGATATCCAGACTAAAAAATTAAGGTATCCGGATCCGGATCCGGATTCGGCCCCTCCGGATATCCGGATTTTCGGATCGGATGCGGATCGAATCTCGGATCGAATCCGGATCTCGGATAAAAATCCCAGGCCCATTGAAGGCTATGAATTCAAACATTCTTTAACTATGGTCCACTACAAGGCCTGAGTAAAGTATACTCTACGGTTCATGCAAGACTAGCTTGCGCAACTTGATTGTGGTCCAGGACCCTTTTTTTGCTTGTAGTGGACCCATTGGTGACTCAAAATGTGGTTGCCAGGTTCATGCAGTACAATAAATCTTTTTATTTTTCAAGCAAGGGTCATGGACTATATTATTGTGCTTTGTTACTATGCATGAGCCACGTGAATGCATCAATATTGATAGGCCGTTCTTTTTTTTTTTTTTTTTTTCAAGCAACGAGGGCCGTTCTTATGAGTGATTTAATGGTAGATGGATTTTGGGAAACTAAACAATCTGGATTCGAATCAACCCCACCACATTAAATAGTGTAGTCACGCAGGTATGAAACTATTATTTGAGTCCCATTTGAATATTCAGAAAAAAAATTTATATTTAGACCATGTATCTCCACTTGAGAGACTAGTTTGGGTTTTTCTATAGGTTTGGGATACTCGAGTTAATCAACAAAACTCCAAATATTTTAGTTATATAAAGTATATAATCCCAAATTATTAAAATAAAATTTTATATTTAGCCTCTAATATTAAATGTGAAAATGTATATTTGGGTTAGGTTGTGAATGGTTAATGGCCCTTTCATTTTTTTTTCCGAGCTGGACGATCCATTTCTTACGGGTTTTGTGGTCTAAATAAAAATGATAATGTATGTCTGCATGCACGCCGATGAACATGTAATTCTTATCAGTGTAATGGTCTCTATAGCACTTATATGATAAAGAAAAATTAAAGGTGAATTCGAATACTTCCATGTTGCAAATTTATGCTAATATTTTCGAATACATTTTCCATCCGACTGAGAGAGAAAGTGTTGTGGCCTTGTGGGGTTGGGTTACAAACAAATGCGAGGTGCATGTTCGATACACGAAAAGACATCATTATTTACGGCGTGTTCTATACCCCGTCCATTCCCTCAACACTTGTATTGTTTAAATCAAGTTAAGAATTGTATTTTTACGATTTTTACTATGATTAGTTGGAAATCCAAAATAATTCATTAAAGATGAGAAATTAGTAACGAATAGCTTTCACTAATCCATTTTTTCTTTATAACCCCACACGTTAGAGTTATTTCGGTCTAATACGCAAGCTTCATATGTTGTCCTTTGAAAATTTAGAAAACTTACGGATGCATATTCTCGCGGCCCCACTCTTTGTTTTTTTTTTGGTAATTAGCTTAATGATAAATGGTTTTTACGAAAATAATTCTCTAACTTGGGTAACATCGTGAGTATCTACGAAATGATTCCTTTCTACGTACACGACTTTTCATCAAATACGAATGGTTGGTACAATTAATATAAGATAGGTCAACACGTATAATAATTGATAAGTACATTTACTCGTAGTTAATTAGGGAAAATATGAAACTACATATCATATATACATAACATTATTAGAATAGATAAAACTGTAACCATATGGAGGTGGTTTAGTGGTAAACGGACTTCGGAAAAAACATAAATTTGAATAAATTCGCAACATTAAATTTGTGTGGTCAAACGGATATGAAACTATATTTTAAACTTCAACTAGATTCTGACCCGTTCTTAAAAAAGCGGGTATATTTTTTGTTTTACATCTTTTTAGGTCTTTTCAATTGGTAATTTAAATATAGGTCTAATGGCATAAAGCATAATAAATAATATTCTAAATAATGATAAAGATAAAAGAAATAATAGTTGGACCATACTTTTTATCAATGGGTCACACTACTATTTTAATAGAAATGATCTAATATAGAAAGCCAGTCCATCTATAGGTTTTACCTTCCGTTATAAATTAGTTTAGGTTTTTCCATATGCATGAACCTTCATGTTTATAAAAAAAAAACAGAATGAAAATTGTCATAAAAACATCATAAAAATGTCATTATAACCTAAGAAATCGTAATATCATTTTCATCTCGCTATCAATTCAATTCAACATAAGTTATAACTGTATCAACTAATGTGTATATATATTGTCTCCTTCAAATAAAGCTCGAAATATGTAACGATTTATTCGTTAATTGTTTAAAGTTGATACTTAAAATAAAATGGCCCTTCGGAAATCACGAGGAAATCGAAGGATGTTCTCCACCATGTGCGTATGCTAAATAACAAACACATACTTCTTTTTACATTTTAGGATTTATTCTTAAACTATTATTCTGATATCTAAACACAGATATATAAATAGTAGAAATGGTACGTAGCAAGTCGCCTACATTAGTTTCTTATTCTTGAAGAGCTTCATTCGTGAGGAAAAATTAACTATAGTTTTCTAAGTTTGGCAATCTTTGATGTGAAAAAAACTATGGAAAATTCCCTCTAATTAGCACCAGTCCCACGTTTCACACCTTCATTAAGAGAAAATTGTAATGTGCACTCAATTAATTCCATAGTTTATAGGAAAATAGGATAGTCTAGTAAGCCGGCCTACGACTAGACGCTTGTGGATGTGAGCAATCTAACTTAGATATTACCTGGCAGATACTATGACTTACAAAGTACATCCTATGTTTCTAATTACTTGTAAACGGTGCGCTTTAGGTTGCCAACTCTGGTAGTTGACGAAAAAAAAAAAAAGTTGCCAACTCTGGTCATAGAGTGTCGACAACCATGTGAAAATGTGTTTCCAAACAAGGAAAAGTTGTTACAAGCAATTTTAATGAGTAATTGCATATAGTCCGAAACGTACTTAATGCAACTAAGTCCAATATGTATACAATTATATTAAGTCGTTGATGATTGAATCGCAAAGGCGTGTTGGAAAACAATCAAAGAGAGAAGAAGAGGTAGAGGAAACGCCTCAATTTTAAAATTCAATGGGGTGATTAGGTGAGAAGTAAAGTAAAAAATTTGTAGAATTTAGTTTGTATGATTTTTTTTATTTAGCTGTAAGGAATGTATTTTAAAATTTTATTGCTGTAGCAATATTTTTTCTACAGCTAAAAAATGTTGTTTTAGAAAATATAGTTTTTTACATCTATTTTTAATCTTCCTGTTGTGCTAAAAAATGTTGTTTTAGAAAATATAGTTTTTTACATCTATTTTAAATCTTCCTGTTGTAGTTTTTAGAACTATTCTAAAGCATGTTTGATAATTTTAAAGGTTATAGATAAAAATTAAAACTAAAAACAGCTCCTATAACACAATCCATCACCCCAAGTCTCCACCACTAGCCACATTAAATGAATTGATTTTAGTTCATTCACCATTTATAATCTTATTATATATTCTTAATAAAATACAAACAGTTACATGTAAGTATATGACTGATCCAGACAATTCGGTTCATAAAAACTATCGAATATATATATATTAGAAATTATGCTATTTTTGATCAACCATTTAACCCACTTGACCACACAATGAATTTGTTCTGTTTTTGTGTTGTTATTTCCGGATATAGTAGTTCCATCCAACTGATTCTTCTACGTATGATAGGTTTCTAAGCATCTAAGTAGTAAGTAGTTTTATATTACGTGATGAATGAAAAACAAAAAAATTGTTCCACCAACTACATTATGCCAAAATAGAACTCTTTTTTTTGGGGGGGGGGGGGGAACAAATACAAAAAAAATCACTATCAAAACAAGTCATCTCAAATAAATAAAACCGCTGGATACATGCTTAGTAAGTCAAAACAAATCATAGTGATGTGGCAACTGTTTTTTCCTCAACTTTCTTCAATTAATTTGCTAGCAGTTTCTACTCAATTCAATTCTAAGCTACTACCCATTAACTACTCCATTTTTTAGATTCTCTTATTTATTGGGAAATTTTATTAATCAATTTTTATGATGAACTAATCTCTTATATATTATTTGAAAAAAATTACAATATTTAAAACGTGTAGTGTATCATCACTAGATGTCAAACAGGTTTTTCCATCTCTTTCTGTCCCGTACCGCAGCGGGTTAGTCGTCGAGCGGGTCACAGCGGGCCTGTTTCGCGCGGACTGCGGTCGTCAAAATGCCGGCCCAAACCCGTACCGCAGAATATATAGACATTCACGGACCGTTCCACGGGACGCCTTCTTATCAAACCGCTTGCTACATCTTCTTTCGTAAATGTTCAAGTAAAAGAGTTGTGTAAGAGAGTTGAAGAGAGCTCATTAAGTTTCACTAAAGCCTTATCAAAATCAATGCCACAAAGCTGTTTGTGCTTGCGTTCTTGAGTTAAAAGTCTTCTTTTGTTATCAGCATAAGCTTTTGTTAAGTTTGAATCTGATTGAGTTGTTGTCTTTGTAATAATTTTGCTCAAGTGTTATATATCTTCATCAGACCATCTCTCTTTTTAATTAATTATTTAGATTGCAAAAAAAAATTGTGAATCACTTTGCCAAATTATACAAGTGACGTGATATACAACTAACTTTTCTCCTAAACAACATTTTGTAACCAATTTTTTTTAATTTAAGAAAAATATCACTTCACGGTATTGAAAACAAAACCAATCAACTTAAACAAGAAATATCACATTGTAATAATGCAATTCATAGTTGTGTATAATAAAAAGAGAAAACCAAATCAACACACCACAAGAACTCGAATCATCATTGCTGGAGATGGGGTCGTCATCGCCGGAGCTCGAATCATCATCACCGGAGCTCGAATCATCATCGCCGGAACTCCTTATGTTTTCTGGGGGAAAAATCACAAAAATCGCTTTTTTCTCACTTTCTTTTTCGTTTTTTCAGGTAAAATAAGAAATGAAGAAAAAAATGCAGGTCCATGTAATCTCGCAAGACCCATTTCGGCACATTCTGCAAACGGCCCAGTCCCGTAAAGACCTGTCCCCCGAAGCCCGCAAATTTGCGGGCCTAGAAAACCTCGTCCCAATACCGTCCTGCGACAGTCCTTTACGGGCAGGGCCCGCGGTCCAGATCCATAATTGCCATCTCTAATCACTAGAATGGTTCTCGGATTACTTAGAGAAATAAGTTGGTCAATCTAAATATACACAGTAGTTCTCATTAAAGTAACTACAAACCTAATTATTAATGTACCAAAAAAATTCTTATTTAGTTCCTTGAATAAAAGCTACAAAATTAGTTAATGTGATCAACATATATATGACAATTAGTGATTTTGAATAATAGAAATTTTTTTTCCTCTATTATTTTTTGTTTTATATTTAAAAAATAAATTAAACAATCATAATAATCATAGAATAAAAATTTAGATTTTTTCTTATAAGTTATAATTTGAATTTTTTTTAAACAACTATAAATTACTAAAACTGTTAAAAATATTACATTGAAAATTTTGTGATCAGTGGCTTAAATTTTTTTGTTATACAATATATAAATGATCATAAAATCATATGAATAAAATGTCTTATTTAATATATTTTCATATTAAAAATATGTTTTTACTATCGTTTAAATTAAACTATATACCATATAAGAACATAATAGTTTAATTTGAAATTTCCATTCAAGAAATATTGAGAACTTAATATTTTAATTTCAAACTTTTTTATTGAATTTTTAAAAACAGTTATAAATTATTAAAACTATTAAAAGTATCAAATTGAAAATTTTATTTTCAATAGTTTAAAAAATACAAATTGTCATAAAACTAAATGAGTATGAAGCATTATTTAACGGATAGATATTTTAAAATATACTTCTATATGTTAATATCATTTAAATTTAATTATATACCATAGAAATAATTGATTTTTTAGATTTTTTTATCTCAATATTATTTTAAATAGAAAAGAGTGTTTGTTTTGATTTATGTGTTTGCACCAACTTAATTATATACATAATAGTAATTATAGACTTTTCAATTTATTTAATATATATTTATTATTTTATTATTTCATGTAAAATGTAAAATAAATGGTAATATGTAAAAATAATTTATATACACGATGTCTTTTTTTTTAACCACTTTATATCACGATGTCTATCTCGCGCAAGGTGATCTTATCCTAGTCAATAAATAATCAACAAAATTTTAGGGAACAAAATATATATGCTAGAGGATCGTTATGTTTGTCTTCCATTTCACTGCATCTACATATGGAATTGATTCTAGAGTAAGAAACACAAATAAATTTATTTGGTACAATCCTCCCGTCCAAGGAAAATCTAAAAATAGAAAAGAAATCTTAGTGAAGTTATAGATTATGGTAGCTTATATTTTAAAAAAAAACGATTATGGTAGCTTCTATTTATACCCTACTTTAAATATATATGATTGTCCTATAACGTATTGAATAGAAAATATCTTCGAATATCATATATATGAAACTAGTGTAAATTTTAAACGTAAACAATTTATACGACCACAGTTCGAAAAAAAAAACAATTTATACGACCAGAAATGGCAAAATGTTGTTCTTAGAATTTTTTTTTACTTTACTTTTGCGTAAAACACATTTCTCCAATTTGGTTTCATTGCGTTGAACGACGTAACAAAGTAATACACCCAACCCTTTTTTTTGGAACATTATGCACCCAACCCATTGTACAAAAGTTACAGCTAAATTACCATTTTTATTCTTTTGATAAATACAAAAATAAATTATTAATCATTAAAAAAAAATTTGGAATATTTTCTCAATGTCCATATATACATCTTCTCCCTTTATATAAGCCAACCTCACACACCCAAAAAATCCATCAAACCTTTCTTCACCACATTTCACTGAAAGGCCACACATCTAGAGAGAGAAACTTCGTCCAAATCTCTCTCTCCAGCAATGGTTGTTGCTATGTACCAGCGCAGCAATGTTAACGGAGATTCCGGTGCCCGGAAGGAAGAAGGGTTTGATCCAAGCGCACAACCACCGTTTAAGATCGGAGATATAAGGGCGGCGATTCCTAAGCATTGCTGGGTGAAGAGTCCTTTGAGATCTATGAGCTACGTCGCCAGAGACATTTTCGCCGTCGCGGCTCTGGCCATGGCCGCCGTGTATTTTGATAGCTGGTTCCTCTGGCCACTCTACTGGGTTGCCCAAGGAACCCTTTTCTGGGCCATCTTCGTTCTTGGCCACGACTGGTAAATTAAATTTTCAGTTTTAATTATTTTGTCTCTTTTTGTTCAATTTATTAATTTCTTGAAGGCACGTTCGATGAGTATCGTCACTGACTTCAAGATTTAATTCTTTTGAGGTTACTTTTTCATGTTTAATTATTAAAAAAATAAAAGAAAATATAGGATCTAAGATTTTTTTTCTTCATCAATGTTCAAGCATCATCACTCATCAGTCGTAAGACTCGTAACAAAATATCTTCTTTTCTATAATTAATATTATTTCCGCATTTTATGGATCTACGTTTTGATGTTCTCAATTTTTGTTTCTCTTTCTCTAGATCCCCGGAACTTTTAATTATAATTATAGTATAGTATAATATCAAGAAAATATACTGTTTATTTTTTTGGCAACAAATATATTGTTTTTTGACAAGAAAAATATATATATTTTTTCTTCTTTTTGTGTTCCAATCTATTTTGTGATTTAGACAAGTGACACGTCATATACCGGATTTGTTACCTTGTTAAAGAGCTTGAGTTAAAACAAATGTAGAAAAGTTAAAATAAATTGTGCAATAAATGATAAATACGTTTTTATGTTAAATAATGATGTGAAAATAAAATTGAATAATGGCAGTGGACATGGGAGTTTCTCAGACATTCCTCTGCTGAACAGTGTGGTTGGTCACATTCTTCATTCATTCATCCTCGTTCCTTACCATGGTTGGTAAGTCATTTATTAACTATTTCCATGTAAATTATTAGTACTTGTTTTCGTATTTCTTACATTTTCGTTTGTTATTCTTGGGTGCAATGCTAGGAAACTGTAATCAGTATTAACTGGAAACTACCAACTGTTTTTTTGTTGCTAGAGTAGCAATTTTATAATTAAATAAGAATCCTATTAAACAATGCATGTGACTATATGAGGTTGCTTTTTCTGTTCAAAAGCATCAAATCTTTAGCAGCCAATGAAAAAGAATCCAAACCTTTTCTTAAATGATATGCGCCTATCTATGGTCCTGAGTTTTCTTAGTTTCTTAAGTATATTTAGATTTTGATTTTTTTTTAGGTTTTCACTTATTGTTATTTGTTTACATCAGCTTCAAATATCTTCGAAAAAGACTTACAAGCATCAATTTCCTGAGGATTTATAGTTTTTTTTACTTATTTCTGACACAATGTTTATTAGTAAAAAGCATCAAATGTTTTTTTGCTCAAAAAAAAGAATGGGATTGTTAGAGCACTCTATTGTTAGTTGTTCAATAAATATATCAACTAAAAAAACAAAATAAATATAAAATGAGTGAGATTGTTAAATCATTATAGAGACAATTTCATTTTCACAAAAATAAATAAATACATAACTTTTGTAATTGGGGTTTGCAGGAGAATAAGCCATCGGACACACCACCAGAACCATGGCCATGTTGAAAACGACGAGTCTTGGGTTCCGGTAATCTTTCCTACTCTCATAGTTTCTCTTGTCTTTTATTTATTTGTTCTTTTTTGGGAATTCATTCTTATGTCTAAGTTCTTATGATTATTGGGGTTCTAAGGTAGAATTTCTACCGGAATATAAGAACATGTCTCTTAATTTTTAACTAAAAAAGCTAAGAACCGGCTTTTAAATAAGAGTTTTAAAAACTGGTTTTTTAACTTTTTTAGTTAAAAGTTAAAAGACGGAGTATTATATTTCTCTAAAAACCTCGTCATAAGAACCCTCAGTAATCATGCTATGTTTATTTTATTAGTTTATGTTTTCAGTCTGAGGTCAGACCGGCCACTTGTCAGATCTGTTTTCTAGCTGTAGTAAAAAACAATTTGCCAGTGTAATAGTTCAGCGGTAGTTAATGTTCTGGAATCTATCTCAAATTTTTTTTTTATAACTTCAGATATAAAGTTTTTTGTTCTTAAAAAATAAATTTCAAAATTTCAAATTTGAAGTTTTTTTTATTTGCATTTTGATCGTTATAATTAATTACACGTTACATTTATAATTCTGAAGTATTTTTTCATTTATCGTTTTAATTCTTAAATTTTTTATATATTATAAATATTTCCAGTTTGTTTTTATAAATTCAAATTTTACACATAAAAGTAATAAAAAAACTTTAAAATAAGATACATGAAGACATAACTATTAGAAAATTTTAAATATTATAACTATACTAATAATCTGGTAAATTTGCTTTGGAACCTCCAAAATTATTGTCTAAACAAATTTTATATAACCGAAGATGGAACATTACGAAAATAATTTTATGAAATAATATGTTATTTTGCTTCTAATTTAATATTTAATTATATATTTCTATTTATAATTTTATATATTTAATGTAAATTTTTATTAATTAATATTACTGTAATATTTTTATATATGTGCTAGTTATTTATAATTTTTTTATGGATTTATATTAGTTATAACAAATAAAGATCATTGTGTAAAATACAAATAATTTTGAAATTACGTTTGAAGTTTGTTTTTGAAGAAAACCACTTTGAAACTTTAAATTTAGAGTTTCGTGAACTCTAAAATAGAGAGTTTTTTTTAGAGGTTACGCAGTAACTCAGAAAATGAAAAATCTATACTTTTATAGTACCGAACTTTAACGATGGACCACTTAGAGCATCATTAACGGGGGTTCTTAGGACGGGGTTCTTAGCGGAATATAAGAACCTGACTCTTAATTTTTAACTGAAAATGCTAAGAGTCGGCTTTTAAATAAGAGATTTAAGAGCCGACTCTTAACTTTTTCAGTTAAAAGTTAAGAGTCGGGTTCTTATATTCTGTTAAGAACCATGTACTAAGAACCCTGCGTTAATGATGGTCTTATATTCGAGTCCTTAGCGTAAAATGATTCTCCTCGAAATCCGTTTACTTTCTTCGTTATTTTTTCCTTTTCAGTTTTGGCGTTTTCGTAATACTTTTCTCTGCAATCTTGAAAGCTATTAGTATAAAACTTATAAACACATGAATTAATACGAATACATAACCAGAATGACAAATTTTCAATGAATATTTAATACTAGTAAGTACTACTCCGTAATAGTAATTAGTAATAGTAATAGTAATAGTCATATTAATTATAATTATGTATTTCAGTTGCCAGAAAAGTTGTACAAGAACTTGCCCCATAGTACTCGGATGCTCAGATACACTGTCCCTCTGCCCATGCTCGCTTACCCGATCTATCTGGTAAAAAAAAAATACAATTTCTATTTTTTCTTAAAATTACAAATGATTTTATATTTTGAGTTTTAAGCCAATATATAAATTAATTTTGATTGGACCTTAACTACAGTGGTACAGAAGTCCTGGAAAAGAAGGGTCACATTTTAACCCATACAGTAGTTTATTTGCTCCAAGCGAGAGGAAGCTTATTGCAACTTCAACTACTTGCTGGTCCATAATGTTGGCCACTCTTGTTTATCTATCGTTCCTCGTTGATCCAGTCACAGTTCTCAAAGTCTATGGCGTTCCTTACATTGTAAGTTTCACATATTATTACAAGAAATTTATATATTATTAATAATAAATTTGTTTTTTGACATAAAGTTTTGGAAAATTTTCAGATCTTTGTGATGTGGTTGGACGCTGTCACGTACTTGCATCATCATGGTCACGATGAGAAGTTGCCTTGGTACAGAGGCAAGGTAATTAAATCAATTTTTAAAAAGAAATGTACAGAAAGCAATAATGGTTAGTATTGATTAATCTTAATTTTTGATGTTTTGCATACAATAATAGGAATGGAGTTATTTACGTGGAGGATTAACAACTATTGATAGAGATTACGGAATCTTCAACAACATCCATCACGACATTGGAACTCACGTGATCCATCATCTTTTCCCACAAATCCCTCACTATCACTTGGTCGATGCCGTGAGTGATCTAGCTTCCTCTCTCTCTAGTTTCATTTGATTAAATGGTGATTAATTACTAATTTAATTAATGAATTGTGGACAGACGAGAGCAGCTAAACATGTGTTAGGAAGATACTACAGAGAGCCGAAGACGTCAGGAGCAATACCGATTCACTTGGTGGAGAGTTTGGTCGCAAGTATTAAAAAAGATCATTACGTCAGTGACACTGGTGATATTGTCTTCTACGAGACAGATCCAGATCTCTACGTTTATGCTTCTGACAAATCTAAAATCAATTAACTTTTCTTCCTAGCTCTATTAGGAATAAACACTCCTTCTCTTTTACTTATTTGTTTCTGCTTTAAGTTTAAAATGTACTCGTGAAACCTTTTTTTTATTAATGTATTTACGTTACAAAAAGTGGAAGTTTTGTTATCTTTTTCTCTAGTTGCAATCAAAAGGATCTTTAAAACTTTTTTGATTTGGACAGAAAGAAAAAGACAGTTCCACAAAGAAAAAGACAGTTCCACTGAAAGTCGACAAAATGCACGCCGTTTTTGGGTCCCAGCACAACAACAATATGTCACGGAGTTGCCGCTTTTTTAAGTAATGGGCGATCCTTTTCGGCCCAAATATATAAAAGCCTTCTTAAATTGCGCCAAGTATCTGGACCTAAATAATTTTACAAACATCTCATTCGTCCCAATATATTAAAGAGTTGATTACTTAATAGGCTGTTTTCTTTGCACCCAAAACTACCTTCCACTTGTAGCATACATTCACGGAAATTGAGAGAGTTTTTATTTATTATTTTGCTCTTACTGAAACGAAACAGAAAGTTGGAATATTGTTTGTGTTGTTTTTCAGTTAGCTTTTAGACATTTATTAGATTAAGTTTTTTGATAGTTGGACTTCCATAAGGACCACAAGATCGTAAAAAAAACTGTTAATCCAACAATTACGTTAAAATGAACAGTTTAGCAAGTTACAGTCATCCATATTTCATGGATGTGGATGCTATCATGTCCACAAATACATGTTCGCTGGTTGTGGATGCTTTCGTGTCCATGTAAGGATGTTGTGGTTACTCAGTTGGATAAACATTACGTGGATAGACAAACATTATGTGGACAGGCGAACATTATGGATAAAAAAATAGTGGACATGTAAGTAGTGTACAGACAAATGTTACAAGAATGAGTTATAGACGAGAATAGGCATGGGCATTCGGGGTCCCAATCGGGTTTCGGTTTGATCCATTCGGGTTTTGGTTTTTCGGGTTTATCAAAATCAATTCCATTCGGGTTATATAAAAGTTCGGTTCGGAACCGGTTCGGGTTTTATCGGGTTCGGATCGGGGTTAGTAAATCTTCAAAGAACCGGTATAACCCATTGTACTTTCGGATTCGGGTCCCAATCGGTTCTTCAATTTAAAAATACCTGATTTGTACCTATTTTGTAACTAAAACATAAATGAAATCGGTTTTTCGGATTTAAAATATATGATTTGTACATATTTTAATAGCCAAAACATAAGTAAAATCAATTCAAAAATAAGAAAAAAATCAAACGTGATTATTCAAAATCAAGCGAAAGATAAATATAGTTAGTGATAGAAAGAAAACCAGATAAATGAAATCATAGAACAAAAACTAAGTTCTCATGAAATGAGAAACATTATTCAATGAAAACAAAACCAAAATCTAAAAACTTCAGGCTTCAACCGCCACATTCCACCATCAACCTTCATGTAACAAATAATTATTTTAGAAGTTCAATAATATCTTAAAGTATTTTGGATACATATTAAGAATTAAGATCATATTTGGTAGAAGTTCTTTTTGTGATTTTAAATGTTTCGGGTTCTATCGGATATCTGTTTAGGTTCGGGTTCGGTTCGGATAATACCCATAACCTAAAATACCAAAAAAAAGATCCATTCGGTATTTATGTCAGGTTCGGATCGGTTCGGATTCATTTTTATCGGGTCGGGATCGGGTCGGATTTTCGGGTTCGGTTTATTTGCCCAACCCTAGACGAGAACACAATTAAGGGAACAAAAGGATATTTAAGGGGGGGGGGCGTATTCCACTAAGAGTTTTAGGTGATTTGTATTAAAATAACAAATCCACTGTCATTCAAACATGAATTTTAAAAACTCATTTAAAATACACTGTTATTGAATTTGACATTTCGTAAATTACTTTTAAATCCACTGTTATTGAAAATAATTTAAGTTGTGGAGTTTTAAAGTTTTCAGATGGTTTTAGGATGTTTGGGTAGAGTTTTTTAGTTAAAAAAATTAAAACTCAAATCTCATGGTTTTAGATGATATTCTAGAGTAGTTTAACAAAACTCACATAAATCTCTGCAACTTATTGAAATCAACTAAAATCCCATTAAAAATCAAATCACATCAAATGTTAAATTGAATACACCCCCTTAATTTAACTTTGTGGACAAGATTTTATATTCTACAATTAGGTGGTAAGTTCCATTAACAAATTTTGTCGGAACTGTTTATCGGAAAGTGATCTGATGATTCCGAAGCACTTCTAAGAAATACTGGAGATGATTTTATAAAAATTAATATTTTAAAATAAAATAAAATAAATTGTGGATAAGAAGTATAAAACGTATTGTGGACAAGGTTTTGCAAGAAAATGTATGAACATTGCCTGCTAAAACTAAAATCTATATAAAAAACTATAAACTTTCTTCTGAATGAGCTTACATGATTAGTGTAATACCCCCGAACCGTCCTAGGCATAGGTCGATCTACTGGCCAACAATCAAACAAGAACATGACCGACAAATGACCCACACCAAGGGTTGGAGATGAAAGACCAACCGGCCAGCCAACAATCAAACAAGAACATGACTGACCGTCCAACCCAACACCATGGTCCGGAAGCGCTACGTGACGGGTTATGGACGATCCGGCCTGAGTCACAAAATTTACTCCTCGACCAGTTCCTCCACTAACTCGTCCCGCTGCGTCAAGGCACAAGCCTTTGCAACCCGTACCTAGAGTTAGTGTTTTCCGTTATCGAGGCCTAAGGCTTTTCAACCCGTACCACGACCTAACGTTGTGTTAGACCGGACTAGTCAAATATCAGAGTACTCATGAAGCGCATATAAAAAATTTACTTTATTGATTCAAGAAATATCCATACATTGAAATAATTCAAGACTGGGCCCGGCGTAATGCCAAATCGAGCCAATAAAACACATAACGCAATACCGTTTACAAAAGGCATGAAATCTACTCTGGCGGTCCTAACGTCCATCACCAAGCTATCCGATCATCCTTACCTAAAGCGACCTGCAAAAATGACAACGGAGTTGGATGAGTAACCTAATGTTACTCAGCAAGTTACAATCCCCAACTAACAAATACAACCCTTCGCTATCCCACCCCACACAATCTAAAGCGAGAGGTTCACCTAATAGCACAATTCAATAATATAAACAATCTCAGAAATACGCAGCGGTAAACGATAGCAAGATAACTAGCATTATGTTAATTACAAGCTTATCACCAAAATCAACCTCAAATTAAACCAGGGTTTAACAACCCGAAACACGATATAATATATATAACAAACCCGGGCCCCGGTGACATTAGGTTCCTCTTCTATCCTTGGCAATATCCTATCTCCCTACCACAAAGGCCTGAAGAAGGAACTTTCAACCGAATGCGGCCCACAGTACAGTCGGGTCACCGCGCGACAGGCCCAGTACAGTCGGGCCACTGCCGGTTGTTACATGACGATCGCGGCCCACAGTACGGTCGGGTCACCACGAGACAGCCCCAGTACAGTCGGGTCACTGCCGGTCACTACCCCGTCCGTGTAACCACTCAGCCATGGGCCATGACCCGGTCTCTCTAAGTGCTTTCGATCCAGCCAATAAGGGGTTTCCTTAAACCCGCTGAGTACGAGGTCGAGGAAACACTAATCCACCTCAAACATGCCTAGCATTGTGGTTTACACAAATGTTATATAGCCAATACATGACTAATACTAAACCCAGTAAAATAACACAAGGTTCCTAGTATTAATTGCAAATTAACACAATCAATCATATTCCAGAATCTAGCATAAAGACTAATTCCAGAATACCTAACTATCCATAACTTAGCGATATCATCTAAGCCTTCCGCATTCGCTAACTAACCAATCAACCTAACCATTAGCATGCTACTACGGTTCTCAAGCAATAACAAGCATGCTATATCAACTCAATCAACATAACCTCAATTATTAACTAGTCAAACCGTTACTCAGTTATAGCCGGCCTCCTGCCATGATCCAACTTCTAAGTAACGGGAACCTGCATGAAAACAAGTCAGCAATCAATTGATCATAACTCACAGTGTTCTTCGTCGATAAGCAGCTGGTTGATCGGAGAAGACTTGGCCAAAACCCAATTGACGACATGACTGGAGTGGACTGGACTGATCTTGTCTTGGAGACACCCTCGGCTTCACCATGAAGAAACTGACAGGCCTCGACAGGCTGATCTGGACTCGGACAGAACCTTCTCTAGCTTCTGGACAGTTCTTCGGACTTTCCGGCGGAGTATCGAGCAGAACTTCTACTGATCTGAACCCGTAGAACTGAACTAACTCCGGACAGCATCTCTAGTTGATCATCAAAGGAACTGAGTGGCCTGGACGAATTCAGTTGGACAGAACCGTCCCTAGGCACTGAATCGAAATCAGTAGAGAACTGACTTCGCAATCTCTTTAAATTCTCGAAATAGATCGGAAACTCTTGCTTTCTTTTTCTACTTTTCTCTCACGTTTTTAAGGTGGTTTGGACAGGTATGGATGTGATGAAATGAGCTGGGGTCGTGGGCTATTTATAGAAGACAGCAATCAATCAGCTTCAGTTTGGTGGCAGCCCGTGTGTCGCTTCGCATGGCTCCGGACGCATGCGCGGCGGCACCTCGTGATCCACATGGCTGGCTGCATGTCCAGGACACATGCAGGACGCCACCACTCCTCCCTGATGTCAGGCTGCATGACTAGAACTCATGCAAGGCGCCACAGCAGCACACACATGTCGATCAGCATGCTTCGGTTGCATGCGCGGAGACACCTCGTGCTTGGTCGATCCACCTCGTGCTTCTACATGTCAGGCTGCATGTACAGATTCCATGCACGATGACACCTCGAGCTTCTGTTGACACTCAGCTTGTTAGATGGTTGACACCACGTTCTGAACCCATGCAACGAGCCACCTCGAGCTTCTCGGTCCATTGGTCTGATTTCGGTCCTTCCGGTAAATTTCTGACCCGCGATCAATCCCAAATATTTTTCTACTCCCATTTTGATGAGCTGAATATTTTTAATAAAATCCAATCTCAACTCTGACCTTGGTGGTAAATATTTCCTGATTCTTCGGCTTGATCATAAACTTCCATAATACCGAAATTAGGGTTTTCGTCCAATTTCGAGTTTTCTCGTCGTGCTTCTATCCCGTCGTGCTTGGTTCCAAAACATCCATCTGATCAATCTAAGGAATTGTCAAACCATGGCCTAGTGGCATTCTTGACTCATGGTTCAAACAAGAACAATCTGATCGCCCGCAACTCGACCACCACAAAGATACTCGACCATTTTTTTTTACGGGTTTCTACAATTAGAGATGTTGAAGTTCTTCCTTGTGAAGAGAGAATCTCTCCAGCAACTTGTTTTGGCTCCTTCTTGACTCCTTATCCTTCGCTAACAACAAAGGTCTTCTTCACTATCTGGAAAAAAAAAAATCTAAACATTGGTTGAGAGAGTTTGATGGTGAAGTTAGAGAAAGAGGCCAAAGTTCAAACCTTTGATTTAATGGGGCGTTGGATAAGAGACCACAGATCTGGAACTGAAAAATGAACAAACCCAATGACATGTAGTAGCTAGCCAACGAGTAACCACCACAAGTCTCTGGCTCTTTGCCATTATCAGTAATGAACTCGGGTTTTGTTCCCACCATTGGTGAATCTGAATCGCAGCATTGAGGGGATCCACAACCATGGCGGTGACAGGGGAGACTTTGTTTCGTTTCGCCACACAGTCTCGTCTTCACCCTTTGATTACTACATCTCCTGAAATCATCCATGGACAGACAAGACAACGACAGAGAAAACAGCTTCGTCGCCACAGCTGTCATCAAGGTTGTGTGAACAAAGATTCATGGACAAATCAAAATGGAGATAACAACCTTGGAGCTCATCCACTTTCTGAAACTCCAGCCACAGCAGATCCCGAACTCAACCATATCCGATCTCGATCTCACCCACGGCGAGTTCCAAGCTCATCCACTCTCTGAAACTCCATCACAACTACCCTGAGCTCACCCATGGTATATCTCGAGCTCATCCACACCGAATCCCATGCTCATCCACTCTCTGAAACACCACCGCAGCTACCCCGAGCTCATCCACGGTGGATCCCCGAGCTCACCGACGTCGAATCCCGAGCTCATCCCCTCTCTGAAGCAAAGCGAATTTGTGATTAAGAGAGAAGAAGAGAATCAAAGAAGCGTTTATTAGGTTTTATCAATTTGGGAATTTGGTAATTAGAGTTCCGAAAGAGATTGTTGGTATCTTCTACTCCTCTAAGGCACGCCGCAAACGAGAAATTAGGAAAGTTTTTGAGAGAGATGAGTTTGGTGGCTGAGAGAAAAGATGAATTAAGGATTAGGGTTTGGAAGTTGATTTTGAAAAGGTAAAGCTAATAGATAGAAAAGAGATGGGCCCCATTAATTTTGAAAATGTAAAGTGAAAATAGAGAAGAAAGATAGACACCATGTGTGTTAAAAAAAAATAGGCCCTGTGTAACTCTAGTTTGGGTTACTCATCGCTGGAAGTTGGTTATTTTTTTAGTTAGAGAGCACTAAGGTCTTTGTCAAACCATAAAGTATGTCTCCAGCGATAAGTGGCTTCAGATGTAATAACAAAGTAAAAAAGTGTTCCAAAGAGTATACTGAATAAAAATTGAGGCTATAAACCACTGAATTCATCCACGTAGGATTTTAAACGACCAATCATATTATGACAAATAAACATTTTAATTTATTATTTTTAAATATGTCAATGCTTCTAAAAACTGTTTATTTCATAATAAAAAAATCAATATCAAATAAGGCAAACTAAGAAAAGTAAAAATATTAAACATATATTAACTTAATGTATATATATATATATTAATAATTTCGAAATTAACATAAATTAACTAAAAATAATAATTAATTTTAAAATGCAATAAGTCAAACATTAGAACTATAAATTTAACTCATGATTTTTCAAAATTTAGATTATATGCTATTGAAAATATTCAAAAATAACATACATGATATATAAGTTAAGAATATAAATGAGTGAGAAACAATTCATTATATTATGATTAGGATTTAGAAAATTTCATAAAATCATTTAAAATAAAATAAAAACTAATATCAAACAAGGTAAGTTTACAAATGTAAAACATTATAAATAAATTTACTTAATATATATAATATTTTTCGAAATGTAACATTAAAATAAATTACAAAATAAGAATTAATATTAAAAATACAAGACTTTCAAACAATTATAAGTAAATTAATTCAACTCATGATTTTCAAAGTTTAGGCTATATGCTATTAAAAATATTAAAAAATTAGATATATTATATATGAGGCTATAAGTAATTGAGAGTATACAGATATGATTAGAAAAAAACAATCAAAATATGAAAAATCATTATTATAGTTTACTATTTTTAAAATATAAAAAATTCCAAAATTGATAATACAAAATAGAATTAAACAACAAATAAGGTAAACTATTAAATAAAAGCTGAGGTTATAAGCCATTGAGAACGTCCACGCAGGATTTTAAACAGCCAATCATATTATGACAAATAAAATTTTTTATTTCTTATTTTTAAATATGTCAATTTCCAAAAAAAACTGCTTATTTCATAATATAAAAAGGAATCCATATCGAATAAAGGCAAACTAACAAAAGTAAAAACATTATAAATATATTAACTTAATATATATATATATTAATAATTTAGAAATTTAACATAAATTAAATAAAAATAATAATTAAATTTTAAATGCAATAATTCAAACAATTATAACTATAAATTTAACTTTATGATTTTCAAATTTAGGCTATATGCTTTTGAAAATATTCATAAATAACATGCATTATATATAGAGATTTTTGCAAAATTGACCTAGAATTCAAAGTCAAACACAAAACTAACTTTCTTTTTTTTTGGAAATTGGTTTTGCCCTATTCACCCCACAAGTTCATATAATTCACGAAAATGCCATCAAATTTTTTTTTTTTTTCCAAAAATGACATTTTTATTCTCTCACCCTCATCATTTTCAAGTAATTACAAGATTGACATTGTCATCAATACCCCAACCACCATGAACAACCAATTTGAAGCTCTTAATGCACCTAAAATCGATTTACACTCTCTTTCTCACTTGTAATGAACTAAAAACAACATCTATTTCACTTTGCCTCCATATTCATCCAAAAAACTCAAGATTTTGATTCAAATTTTTTTATGGTTGATAGTGCCATTCAAGCATACTATTCTTGGTGGGTTACTTTCGTTTGAGGTTCTGGGTGGTTGGAAAAGACTCTGTGTGCTAAGGAAGTCATCTCACTAGTTTAAGGTATAAAATTGAATTTTTTTCCAAATCTGTTCGCGTAGAAGACTTACCCGTAAGTAGTCTGGCTGTAGAAGACTTACGGGTAAGTCTTCTGGTCAAACGGACGACTTAGTCGTCTAGGATAAACGGGTAAGTCGTCTAGGATACCAGTAAGTCGTTTATACCAGTAAGTCGTCTAGGATAAACGGGTTAGTTTTGCATTTGACCGATTGTGTCAGATATTTGACTTTTCCTGAGTCGTCTCCGGAAAAACAAAAATTTTAATATTTTATTAAAGCTAGACGACTTATCTGTTACTTTTGCAATTGGAAAATAAAACTTAAATATTTAACTTTTCCCATACGACTTACGCGGAAGTCGTCAAGTAAGACGACTTACTTGAAAGTCGTCTGACTTACTTGAAAGTCGTCCAGGATAAGCAAAGTCGTCCAGATTTATTTCCTAGATTATGGTCAAACCTTGCTTATCTCGGACGACTTTCTCGTAAGTCGC
>NC_027751.1:13461795-13463788 GCF_000695525.1 Brassica oleracea var. oleracea
GACACAATTCGGTCAAATGCAAAACTAACCCGTTTTATCCCAAACGATATACTAGTAAGTCGTCTAGAGTTTTTTTTTAAAACAAAGCTGGACGACTTACTTGTAAGTCGTCCTATTTAAAATTCAATTGGAAAAATGACATGTTTGAACGACTTACTGGTATGTCGTCCAAACGACTTACTGGTATGTCATCTGCGTCAATGTTTAGTAAACTTTCATTTTCTCTATGTTTACTAATGTGTTTTATTTTGAATTTTTGTAGATGATGCGTCAGTTACATGCAGTGTATGGAGAATGGTTGTTGAAAGATTGATGTTGGGATTTTGTGGTTGATAATGTCAAAGGTGGGAGAATGTTTTTTTTGAGTGAAGGTTCGACACATGCTAAACTTCTTGCAATGGCTCAAGAAGATTATAACCTGGACATGAGCACAGAATCTGTGGAGATAACCTACTCATTACCAGCAGAAATGATGCTGGCTCCAGACACCCCTCCTATCCATGTTACAAGTGATAGAAAAGTTCAAAACTTGCTCGAGATAACCAAAACGCATGGAGTACGGCTTTGTGTATCAAGCCGTAGCAAGGTGGAAACGGTTTCAGAGTTCAGGGAAGAAGATGATGAAGCTGATGAAGATGGTGAATGTTTTGAAGATGATGATGATAATTTGGTTGAAGATGAAAATCATAATGGGGAGGAGGATGATAGGGAGGAGGATGATGGGGAGGAGGATGCTGATATTTCTATTGTTGCTGAAGCGGACGAGAATGATGAGGATTACAGTGTTTATGGAAATGTTGAAGATGAGGATGAGGAAGATGATGATATGTGTTTTGAAGATTTCAAAAAGATTGAAGGAGGAAGATTGAATGGTAAGATTATCTATGTCAACCAGAGTTTTGTTAGCAATGATGCACTGCTTTCAGAGCTGCGGTTGACAGCAGTGAGGCTTAGGTTCTCCTTCACAATATACAAGTCAACTAAAACTCTCCTTGTGACAACATGTTCGGTAAGTGGTTGTGAATGGAAGATCAGAGTGAGTATGAAATATGGGACAAACACGTTTTGGGTAACAAAGTATCTGGAAAAACATACATGCTCAGTGGAAGACCGAATCGCTAAGCGGAGACACTGTACTCCGAAGTATATTGGTAGGCTTTTCACGAAGAACATGTTTGGCATGACGCTTGATTACACCACTTCATACAGAGCACTTTTATATGCACAAACATTGGTGAGAGGATCAGCAGAAGATGGGTATTCGCGTCTGCCATCATATCTCGAGCAAATCTCCTTTGCAAATCCTGATTCTATCACGGCTATAGAACTTGATTCTATCAATAAATTTAAGTATCTATTTCTCTCTTTTGAAGCTTCTATCAAAGGTTTTAAGTATCAGAGAAAGGTCATTGTGGTGGATGGGACTCACCTAAGTGGGAAGTATGGAGGTGTTATGTTAGTTGCAGCCGCACAAGATGAGAATTTTCAATATATTTCCATTGGCTTTTAGGATCGTAGATGCTGAAGATGAACCTTCTTGGGAATGGTTTTTCAGAAAATTGGCTAGTTGTGTATCTGATGAGCAGCGTCTGGTGATAGTCTCCGACCGGCACACGACCATTAAAAGTGCGTGTGATAAGGTGTTTCCTTGGACAACCCGAGGAATATGTTATTATCACCTTCAAGATAACATTGTCCAAAATTATAAAGGGAAACATCTCTTGTACTTGGTGAGAGGTGCTGCTTATGCTCATACGGTTTCAGATTTTGACAGGTACATGACTGAGATACGGAGTGCAAACCCGGACCTTTCAACGTATTTGGAGAATGCCGACGTCAGCCTATGGTCAAGGGTTTATTGTCAGGGAGACAGGTACAACATAAAGACAAGCAACATCGCTGAATCTATTAATTCCGCTCTGAAGCGAGCTAGAGGATTTCCGATTCAGTTCCTGTTGGAGTTCATAAGGGAGAAGCTAGGAAAGTGGTTTTG
>NC_027751.1:13463824-13464359 GCF_000695525.1 Brassica oleracea var. oleracea
GTTTGCAGGATACTCAGAGAATATATATCCTTGTGTTGGACAACAAGCTGAGGAACGCACATGCTTTTCTCCGGATGTAAAGCGTGGTCCGGGAAGACTGAAGAAATCAAGATGGCAATCTTGGTTGGAGCTATCCAGGATGAGAGGATGCAAACCCCGGAAGCAACACAGGGTTTATAGATGCTCAAAATGTAAGGAAACTGGCCATACGAAACCACAATGTAAGAAATGACGTGGATGACCTTCAAGTAAATCGTTCTGAAGGTCGTCCCGTTAGTCGTCCCGGGTTTTTTCTTCCAGAAGACCTTCAAGTTAGTCGTCCAGTGTTTAGTCTTCCAGAAGACCTTCAAGTAAGTCGTCCAGAAGACCTTAAAGTTAGTCGTCCAGGGTTTTTTCTTCCAGAAGACCTTCAAGTTAGTCGTCCAGTGTTTAGTCTTCCAGAAGACCTTCAAGTAAGTCGTCCAGTTAGTCGTCCAAGATTTTTTCTTCCAGAAGACATTCAAGTTAGTAGTCCAGTGTTTAGTCTTCCAGAAGA
>NC_027751.1:13464394-13465255 GCF_000695525.1 Brassica oleracea var. oleracea
GTCCAGTGTTTAGTCTTCCAGAAGACCTTCAATTAAGTCGTCCAAAAGGTCGTCCAGTTAGTCGTCCAGTGTTTAGTCTATGTATTAAAAATTTGTGTTATGAACTTATCTGTGTCAAATTGCACTACCAAAAAATTTAAGAAGGTCTTGCCCTTTATATTATCCGAAAGGTTACAAAAGGTCTCTGCACAGAAGACTTTCCAGACTACTTATAGTGAAGTCGTCCAACATTCCAGACGACTTAACTGTAAGTCTTCTGCGCAGAAGATATTTTACAAAATAATCAAGTTCAAATACACACATCAGTCTAATCTATGATACAAAATAATCTAACGTAGCATGTTTATCACCCCTCATACGCACCCAGGTTGGCATCATTGTCCTTGTTTTCGAACTCATGCGCGTCAGGAAGCTCTTTAAATATATCCACCGCCATCTTATCCCTCATAGTCTTCCCGTTGGGCTTAGCACATTCTTTTTTACTAAATTGCATCCCAAGAGCATGACATTCAATGTACTTTAGATCGTACACGCCACAATCACCTGAGGTATATTGGTCAGTCTCTCATATGTGAATGGTTCCCAGGCTGTATTGGGCACGTTGTTCGTCTGAGGAGGCGCACTCAACAAGCAGATAAGGGACCATGTAGAGAAAAGGCTCCATTACCACATCGAGTTCTTCTGGGGAAATACTGGAACAAATGATGTCCCAGATGACTATGTGCCTCTTAAGGATCGATATCCACATAGCAATCCAATGAGTGTCGTTGTAGTTCACTGTCTCATAGACATCATCAATATTCGTTCCCCAAACCTTGTTCGATTGGCAAATGATGGTATAGTGCCTGCATAATAATTCCA
>NC_027751.1:13465331-13466667 GCF_000695525.1 Brassica oleracea var. oleracea
TAGTTGAATCTCCATTGCTGAGCAAAGAGATGATCAAGGAAGCACATTCTCTCGCTCCTGAATTGTTGTAGGTTAGCGTTGTACCTCTTCATCAGCACATTAATCCAAGCATCAATATGCTGCATAAAAAATAGAGTACAATTCAGAAGATATCAGATGAATTACTGGTAAGTCGTCTACGTAGAAGACTTACCAGATGACTTACAAGTAATTTATAGACGAATTAAGTCGTCTACAAAGAAGACTTATCAGTAAGTCATCTAAGTCATAGCAGAAGACTTACACAGTCCTCCAGCCACTCTAAGAAGGTCCGGAGGATGTGATACCACCAAGTTCTACTTGTACGTGATTTTTTATCGAGAGGTATTCTATAATGACTGCAAACACAAAATGTTGAAAAGCAATAAGTTTTTATAGACTAAAGCAAGCTATTATGGGAAAATCAAACACTTACGGACAAGTTTTCAACCAATCAGCGAGCTCCTTCAACTTCTTCTTGTCAATTGGTGCAAAAGGATTATAGCCTGAATAAATTTTTTTGCTTGGAATGATCACTTTGGCCGTGCTGTTTGCCGTATAAGGTGATTGCTGTGAGGCAGCAAGTTTCCTTGTTCGATCACTCTTTGCACGGCAAAATGCCAAAGCAGCATCCCTCTTTTCCTGATATCTAGCATCCTCCTTCTGTAAATCCGAAACAGTGGGTTGATTTTTGTCCAATAGAGCAAGGCTCGGTTCTGGAGCTTTATCTTTCGAGGAACTATCATCTACGGGCACATCTGGACCTTTATCCTCCGGTAAGCTCTTCCTTCCTGCGTTCATCCCATTAACACTTTCACTCTGCAATATACAAGATGGGTTTATACAATAATAACCAAAGATCCATTTCAAACAATAATAACCAATGAGTGTCTTCAAACATGAAACAAAATACATATACAAAATCCATACACTATAAACAAAGCACACATGTTCTGACATACAAGAAAAAAAACAAATGCAACTTTTCAGTTCTTATTCTTAAGACTTTGTCTAGTCAATCTCTTGTTGGGAGAGGATTCGTTACTAACCTCGGGTTCGAGCGTTGGTTTAGGTGGAGAGGTAGTGTTTTGAGATGATGTCCCTTTCCGTTTTGTGGTGATATCAACTTTTTTCTCCACAGCTTCCACCATTTCCGACAGATACTTGATCTCCTTAAGGCACGTCCCAAACCCTTCCCTCATGGCATCAGCTATGTCCTTGAACATGGTTTTAATATCCTCTTTGGTCAACCCACCAACAGTCGTAGTCACCTCTGAACGAGCCACTGTATGAACCTCTTCACTAGCCTCTGCAGGTG
>NC_027751.1:13466702-13467107 GCF_000695525.1 Brassica oleracea var. oleracea
TTCCTTCACTACCTTTTTCTTCGCTGGACTCACAACCGCCAGCTTTGTATTGACCCAAGTACCGGTGACTTCCCAGCAATCCATGGTCCACTTCCACGGTCTCTTCACAAACATGAGTTTAATTATGTTCTCTGCGGGGGTGTCCTCAACATCAAACTCCCATTTTGGAAACATTTCACTAATGTCCTTATGAACAAAGTTGATCACCCTAGTCTGCAGTAAATAGAAGATATGAACTTAGATATTTGATGGATTAAGAAAGATAGAAAGAAAAGACTTCGCAGACGACTTAATTATAAGTCGTTTGGAAAGTCTTCCAGCTGGACGACTTAGTAGACGACTTATAATTAAGTCATCTGGAAAGTCTTCCAGCTGGAAGACTTAGTAGAAGACTTATAATTAAGT
>NC_027751.1:13467261-13487349 GCF_000695525.1 Brassica oleracea var. oleracea
TAAATACCTGACTGAGGATAGCCTCTTTAAACTGTCTGCGTCCTTTGTGACCCTTGTAAGTCAGTATCGGTGGAGACGTATTGTTTGGGAGAGGATTACCATAATTAGCACCCAATTCCGGCAGAGCTGTGTACACCCAAACCTGGAGAGCTTGCGCAAACCCATTAATAGTGTAACAACCCGAAATATCTCTGCCCTTCATAGAGTCCATCAGCACCTTAAACACGACTCTCCCCCATGGATAATTCTCAAACCGTTCTAGCTCCTTCACTAGCTTTGCCAGACTAAACCGTGTAGGGGTTGGATACTTTCTCCCTTCAATGTATCCAGTGAAGATGGCAAGGTACGCGAGCCGCTTGCGATCATCCTGAGACCACCCTTCGCATCTTTCAAATGCTGCTATTATGTTCTGAGTAGATGGCCTAACTTCGACAAGAACTCCCAACATCTCCCAGAAAGAAGTCAACTCTTTTGTAACAACACAGTGAGGTCTCTCAAGGTCCTCGATGTACTCACAGTTTAGACCAGTGAGGTTTTCAAACACTAACAGTGAAAACCTCACAGGTTGTGGACCAACGAGACTTCACAGCTCATACTTCTTCTTTATGTCCAGTGGGAAACCGAGCATGTAGTGAACCAGCCTTGAAGCCCAATCAAATCCCAGCTCTTGGAACTTGATGAAAACTCCCAACTTCGACTCCTTCAGCTCTTCATATTCGTCATCATGAAGAGCTTTCTTTAAAGCAGTATTTAACGTCCAACAAGTATGATACGAAATGCTATGCACTGCGGGGGGCTCTTCCCCTAATGTATGTATCCTCCGGGGGAGTTCTGGAATATCCATTTTTTTTCCTACAAAACAATAAAAGACAACCATCTCAAAACAATCAAAGACTTATAATTAAGTCGTCTGGCAAGTTTTCCAGCTGAAAGACTTATAATTAAGTCGTCTGGAAAGTCTTCCAGCTAGAAGACTTTCCAGACGACTTAATTATAAATCTTTCAAGACTTCCAGTAGAACATTTTAAAGCCGACCTGAAAATTCGGAGAAGATATAGTCGCCTTTGACACATCGGTTATATATCTGCAAAAATAGACGTGAAAAAAAGAACGAGTGTATAAATTGATAGAGACAACGTTTTATGTTCATCTTTTCCTCAATCAATCATTCGACGGTAAGAGATATAACTTACCGGCGGCGGAGTTCAACGAGACGCCTCTGAGAGAATGCGCACTAGGGTTTCCTCTCAGATCTTAAATAGAGGAAGCGGCTGTGAGAACGGTGGTGAGAACGACGGTGATAACAGCGGAGAGATAACCGGCAGTGAGAACGATGAATTAGAGAGAATTGACGGAAATCGCCTTCAAAATTGCCTTTGAGAGAAACGGCGTTAGGATTTTTTGAATTTCGCAAAATAGTGAATAAAAAAAGCCTTATATGTGGCCGGTTAATAATCCGGTTAGGTTTAAAAGTACATTGTAAAATTAAAGGTTCGCTCCGGTTTGGACGACTTACTAGTAAGTCGTTTGTTGAATACTGTATATCAGACGACTTACTAGTAAGTCATCCAAGACCCTAAATTTAACTCCTAAACTAAATTGACTAAATTAACTAAGTAACCACGTTATAAAGCTGTAGTTATACTTAAATAGTGTTTACTATACACAGAAATAAACACACTTAGGTAAATTTTAAAGTTTTCAAAAAAACATTTATGCATTCCAAAAGCTAACCCTAAGAATATCATGACTCACTACTTTCACTCATCTATGTTGAAAACAATTAACTTTTGTTATATCTTAATTTATATCTCTTAAAACATATGTTAATTACATGATTTCAATTTTTCACTTATCAAAATATTTTTTACAAAAATTTTAAATTATTTCTAAGTAGAACTAGACTAGACGACTTTCCAGTAAATCGTCTGGACGACTTACTGTAAAGTCGCGTGGACAGACGACTTACAGGGGTTGAAAACGTAAAATTTTTTGGTTTTTTTGTTTGTTCACAAGGGGCTGGTTGTAATTTCAATAGTCTTTTAGGTTACTTTTGCATTTGATTCAAGTTTGGGTTTACTTTTGCATTTGAAATCAAGTTGTGAGTCATATTTAGCAATTTTCCTTTACATATAAGCTAAAACTATAAATCAATGAGAAACAATTCATTATATTTTGATTAGGATTTAAAAAATTCCATAAAATTATTTAAAATAAAATAGAAACCAATATCAAACAAGGTAAGTTAACAAAAGTAAAACATTATAAATAAATTTACTTAATATATAACGTCTCTCGAAATGTAACTTTAAAATAAAATACAAAATAAAAATTATTATTAAGAATACAAGACTTTCAAACAATTATAAGTAAATTAATTTAACTCATTGTTTTCAAATATTAGACTATATAATATTGAAAATATTCAAAAATAACATAAACTATATATGAGGCTATAAGTCATTGAGAGTATACACATAGGATTAAAAAAAAAAATCAAACTATGAAAAATCATAATTATAGTTTACTATTTTTAAAATGTTAAAATTTCCAAAATTGATAATACAAAATGGAATTCAACATCAAATAAGGTAAACTAATAAATAAATCATTTAAATTCAATTGATTCATAGATATAGATATATATATACTAAATATTTCGAAATTTAGCAAACAAATTAACCAAAATAATATAAAATATAAAGATACAATATTTTTCATTCCAAGAACACAAAATAAAAATATACTCTTCAAAATAAAATTTCAAAAGGTGTATTTTCAAAATAAATTATAAATCAATATCAAATGTGTTTTCTTTAATAATATCCAAATCGAAAAACTAAATATAATCTTCATGAACAAGGAACGCGTCAAGAATATAGGATTTGAAGTGAATGAACAATAACGGTGAATGAGAAATAGTACAAAGAAAAATATAAAACATTCGCGACAGAATGTATACATACAAAGCCGAAGACAAAATCCAATAGACAAAAAATAAATCATACCAAAAAATCGGATAGAGTAGAGAATAATTTCAATATAAAAAAAAGATTTGAAATTTACATTCCCTCTTTCTGAAAGATTTTAAGTTAGAGAACAGAGATAGAGACGCAAGACACAATTTATTTATGAGTTTCAAATTAATTTAATCAATAAAAACTAACGAAATAATTTATCTATTAAAATTTTAAATATTAATCAACACTATTATTTTATGTTTGTACAAATATTTTTTTAGTTAGTTACAGTCAAAATTTTCATAGAAACTAAACCAATAAGCTATACTGAAATAAATCTAACATGATGTGATCCACAAGATTTTTGAAAATTATTATTATTAAAGCAAACTAAATGATGAATTCTTATAATCATTAGTCTGATTCACCTCATATAACATATAAAGTTTAAGATGCTCCCTGTCGAGTTATGTTGAAGAAAACATGTCTAATAAGTTTTATTTACAAGTTAGAAAAAAATAAAAAATTTAAGAAAACATGTCAAATAAGTTAGTTAAGATTTTTAATAAAATTATAAGGACGACCAGTAATAAATTAGCACGAAAGATAACATAAAATAATGATAGAAAAAATAATCAATATGAATTTATCATCAACAAACTAAAAACATAAAAATTTACAAACTTATAACAATTAAAAAAATTTCAAGATTACAATGAGTACGCTATTTAAGACGTTCATTATCTTATTGCCAGCATTTAGCAACTAGAAATATTTTTTATCAAATTATATAATAGTTTTTAAAGGATCTTAAAATATTCATGGAAACTACGAAACAAACATATATTATCTATCGTACCAAAATAATATTTTTCATATAAAAAAAAGTAAATTAAGATATATTGTAATGCATTATACAATCATACAAACTTCACTACTATACAACTAAATAATTAGATCAAGTAATAGATAAATATTTTACTTTAGGTTCTCTATATTATTAATTAAATAAATAAAATGTTACTTAACATTTGTTTAATTCATTATAATTAATTTAAATTTATATTATCTTACAAAGATTATTTAATATTAATTAAAGTTCATCAAAATATTTGTTGCGATTAAATGTTAAATCTAAATATTATACTATTACATATATATATATATATATTTGTATAACAATCACACAGTTTAATCGCTTTTATTAAAATAAAAAATATATACTTTTATAAAGAGTTTGATGAACTTTAATCGCCATATGTGTCACTAAAGACGTGAAAGTTATAAAGAGTTTCAAATGCAAGCAAATTCTTACAATGAACGTCTCTTTTCTAGTTGAATCTTTTAATAATAAAATGCATTAGAAAAGATTAAATAACTAATCCGGCAAGTCTTTTTTTTAACACTTGAACAATCTCATTTAATATCAAGGTAGCAATACAATGATCTGAGTATCACAAGTGAATGGAAAAAACAAATAAAAACGATGAACCAAAAAAAAAAAAATGAAAACATAGAGATTCCTTTTCCTAAAAAAAAAAAAAAAAAAAAAAAAAAAACATAGAGATTCCATAACTTAACATGTAAAAAAAGAGAGAAACACTCTCATGAGAAGAAGAACAAGCATTAGATCCTTGTACTCACCCGTAGGTGATGTAAGAATGCTCAAAAAGTAACTTGATCATCTTAGGAGAAGAAACAACCCAAAAAATTTGGTTCAATCGGATCGAACTCCATGGTATCTTTACTTCAGGCTGTACGTAGTTTCCTCATTCAAGAAACATTAGCCATATTTAGCACTGTATGACTGAATATGTTGAGCGCGAGTAAACACTACACGCAATCACAGTAGGACCGTGAATTCGTGTCAGCTGGTCCAGGACCAAGGACGATTGATTTTATTGAAACATATTCAAGAACCTCCACTTGTTGCTGGAATTCAGATTCACCATATATGTATGCTCGTGTCCATCACATTTGTATGCTCATGACAGTGTAAAACTAGCAAGAGGAAAAACTTTATTTTTAGTTGTGGGGCAAAAACTCGATTTTGCGATTTTGGCACGAAAACTTGATTTTGATACTCAACAAATTGGAGAAAATAATCATATCATATCTTAATTTTCTAATTTTATCTTTAAAATTTAAGAACAAAAATAAATGAAATATTTTTTTTCAGTTAAATGGGGTAACTCTGGTACCAGCCCTAACCCTTGATTATAATAAGGTTAAAATAGGGCTGGGCTAAAATATGGTTGAGCTTATAATAAACAAAAGAGGATTAGACCCTAACCATGTAGTTAACATCCCTAGTTATAGGTAATCCCCTAATCTGGCAAGTCTAGCTTATAACAATAAACCTACTTAGGCATGGGCATTCGGGGTCCTAATCGAGTTTCGGTTTTATCCAATCGGATTTCGGTTTTTCAGGTTTATCAAAATCAGTCCCATTCGGATTATATGAAAATTCGTTTCGGAACCGGTTCGGGTTCTATCATGTCCGGGTCGGGGTTAGTAAATCTTAAAAGAACCGCTACAACCCATTATACTTTCGGATTCGGGTTCCAATCAGTTTTTCGGTTTAAAAGTACTTGATTTATACTTATTTTGTAATCAAAACATAAGTAAAATCAATTCAAAAATAAGAAAGAAACATCAAACGTGATCATTCAAAATCAAATGGAAAGTAAACATAGTTATTGATAAAAAGAAAACCAAATAAATGAGAGCATAAATCGAAAACCAAGTTCTCATGAAATAAGAAACATTATTCAATGAAAACAAAACCAAAATCTAAAAACTTCAAGCTTCAACCGCCACCTTCAACCATCAATCTTCATGTAATAGATAATTATTTTAGATGTTCAATAATTTATTAATATATCTTAGATACATATTAGGAATTGAGAACATGTTTCGTACAAGTTATTTTTGGAATTTTGAAATCTTTCGTGTTCTATCGGATAATACCCATAACCCGTAATACCATAAAACAAGATCTATTCGGTATTTACGTCGAGTTCAGATCGGTTCGGTTCGGATTTATTTTTATCGGATCGGATTCGGTTCAGGTTTTCGGGTTCGGTTTATTTGTCTAGCCCTAAACCTACTGTTTGTTTAATTAATGCTTTTGGATGGTATTTAGAACTTATCAACCGCGTATCCATTAGAGAGAAAAAGCTGAAATAATCGTTTGTCTTGTGCAATATTTTTAAGAAATGCATCTTAAATTGTTATTCAACTAAAAAAATTGATGTTGCTAGGTTGAAACATGCAACCACATTGTAATTGAAAGATCTTGTTCTTTTCCGCTCTAGCATTTATCAGATTCTTGTCTATGGAAAATGTGCATAAGTTAATAGTCAACAAATTCTACGACAAAAGAAAAGAGCAAAACATTAAAACATTGTGTCATAATCACTCCAGGTTAAAGAGTTCAACAATGAAATATCAATAATTGATGAAAAGAGAAAAGCATTATCATGATTAAATGATAAATTAAGAGGAAATAACTCAAATCAATTAAAACAATAATTTAACTCAACAAATGAAATTAACTGAAAATTCTACATCAAAAATATTATCCTCTCATTTTCATTTGTTTTAGTACACGTCAGCACTGCACAACTACATTAAACTCTGAACATTAATAGTGTAGAAAAATAAAACATAATCAACACATGAAAAGTTGATAAAACCTTCTAATACATTAACAATCTGATGTATTGCATTTTTATGGTTTTCATTGTTTTTCATTCATTTGGAGTCCATTTAGGTAGCATCTAGATGTCTATAGTGCATTTGCACCAGCATTTGTGTGATATAGGACTTGGAGTGATTACAATGAAATATTGGAAGACTTGGAGCGGTTTAGAAGTAGAAATGAAGTACTTGGCGAATCCCGGACCGAACAAGCGTCCAAGTCAGACAGGCGCATCCGACCACTAGCGTCTATATATCCTCTCTCGCCCAGTGTTTGGGACCAGACGTCGAGTCCGCCCGCCCATGATCCCAGCGGCCATACTCACCCGCTTGGCGACCAGACAGCTTCCCAACTCGACTACGGCTCGCCAGCGTCCGGTTTCAGTGTCCGACCCTCGACCGCCAGCTTCCCAGCGTCCAAGTCCAGCGGCTGACCTCACCCGCTGCACATCGACCAGCTGCCTCGCCCAACTTTGCGGCCCACCAGCGTCCGTCTCAGGCGGCCAAGCTCACCCGTCCATCAACCAGTGGTCAGGCTTGCCCACTGGCCGGCCTATCCGCCCAATTCAGTTGATGTATGTCTAATAGCTCTCATCATATAAGAAATTTAAGAGACAAAGTTTTAGTTTTATTATTCTGTTACAGTTCGTATGGTTTTGGTTCAGTTTGTATATTTTGTATAAAAAAAAAAATTCTGAGTATGTTTAAAATAAGCGATAAAAATTTGTGTAATTTATAGATGTTTTATACCAAAACGCTCGCACTCTATTTTCTTTGCCAAAAAGAAGATAGAAGCAAACAAAATAACAAAAATAACTTCTTTTTTTAACACTTGTTATTCAGTTAAAACTTAAAAGCATTTTTACAATTCTAAGCCAAACTAGTTAGCAACAAAAACTCAACGAAAAAACACCAATAGACATCTGTACAAATACAAATGTGGGTAAAAGTAAATACAAAGATCCAGAAAGGATTAAGAGATTGGGGGAGAGAGCAAAACTCACAAAGCAAGAACAACATGAATGCTTATCAACCTCTCTTACAGGGATGAGGGATCACCTCTCCCGAAAGAGACCACATATCCATCGCCAAGAATACTTGGCTTCATAATCTGATAAGCCAAGACCTATTGATCTTCATAAAACTTCTGAATGAGGCGAAGTCGGACAACACATGACCAATAAACACCTAAAGACAAACCATCATGAAACAGGGAGCAAGGCATCGACTCAAATTGGCCATCACCTTTTTCAAATCGTCTGTTTGTTTAGTAAGGAGAAAATAAAGAGTCTAGGCCCAAATTGGCTATGTACCTGCTATAAACCGTTATTTATTTTGCAAAACAGGAAACATGGTCTTTAAAACTAGAACGGTGGTTATGCAAATCCAAAACACTTATAATATAACAGTAAAATTTCAAAGGACTGACATTGTGAACCAGTCACTATAGAAAATTCAAATTCATAATCTCATAATGCTGTCAACATCCATGTAAAGCTTAGTGCGCCATCTAAACAAAATTTCTTCAGAATCCACATTGCACATTAGAACTATAAAAAGGGTCAAGACTCAACTTCGAACTATTAAAAAGGAAAAATTCATTTCGTGTAGAAACGTAATAAACAATTTTGGAATGGACTTCGTGATATCATATTAGTTGCGTCTTTAATAAAATCCTTAATTACTTGTTAATTAATTGAAAGAGAGTAACAGAATGGGTCTTCATACACAAATTAAGCACACTGAAAAATGCAGAAACCCAATATGAAACTGATTCTCATATGAGAACTAATATCGTTACACAAAATATACAGAAAACCGTAAAATGATAGAAAGATCAATAGCAACTATGGTAAAAACCAAAACATGTGGCAATTTGGCCCATGTGGCAATTTGGCCAAAAGCTATATACCACAGTTTAGCTCAGCTTTAAGCTTATAATAATATACATTTAGTTGACAAAGTTCAAACTCAAACCAAGCCGATGACAAAAACTCTCAGGAGATCTATATATAACTATCATCTCACTATATATATATATATATATATGATAAAATAATAACCGAAATGATTAGATCACTTCAACTCTCGCCGGTAACTGTATTCCCGTCGTTTCCTCTTCAGCCGTAGAATCTTCAGAGGCGACAAGTTTCACAGCGAAAGAAGAATTGGAATTATACTTTTGTCTCGCTTCAGCGAAGCTTGAAGAAAGAACGGTTTGCATCCACTGATCAACCGTTTTCTCTTCATCTGGTGACCATCTCAAGGCAGCTAGAATCTGAAGGATCGCATCGCTTTCGATCTCTAGACGTGTTTCATGTCCAAACGACCGATGAAAATGCGACAAGATGCTTCTTTGTATGTTCTTCGCTAACCCATCAAAGCCGATCGTTTTGAACGTCACTTTCCCGTCAACTTGCTCGAAAAAATCCTCAAGCCAAGATTTACTGTTCTCGGACATTGCATGCGCTTCTTCATCTGCGTTTGCTTCTGTCTCATCCACTGGAAGATTCAGATCGAGAAACGAACGTTGAGACTTAACAGCTCGAAGCTCTGTAGCCTCTGTTCCTAACTCCTGTCTTCGCTTATTTAGACAGTTCTTGTTAGCATTGTCGGCAAGTTTTATCTGAATTTTCCAGTTTTTAGCGCTGAGAACTCTTCCTTCGGAGTATTTGACATGCTCATTATCAAGAGCATGACGATCACTGTCTTTATTATCAAACCCCGAAGTAGTAGCTAAAACCATAACATTCTTCATACTGACCTCTCTTCCGTGCGAGTCACGGAGCTTCCCAGTTCTCACTGCATCAGACAATCTTACCTGATCAGGAAACTCAGCTTTGTCGACGTTTTCGATGAAAACAACAGACTCCACCCGCTTGGATACTTCTCCGGCGATGTAGTCAACAACTGTTTTCCCTCTGAATCTATCGTCGAGCCCGTCCTGTGCCTTGAAATCCACGCAAACGCAGTTTTCTCCCCCGCCGAAGAAGGCTTCAGCGAGAGCTGTTGCTACTTTCTTCTTCCCGACTTGATCCGGTCCAAGAAGAGCGAGCCAAACATTACTTGTGGCTGAAGCTAAGTGGCTTCTATCATCTCTGTATCCGCAGATGATTTCGCTTACGGCGTTCACAGCTTCGTTCTGAAACCCTACTTTCCGAGAGAGTAATTCTCTGAGAGACTTGAAGTCTTTGCAATACCGCGACAATGGTTTCTCTTTGATCAGCTCAAAGCCTCTCCGGTTAAGCGATACCGGTGGGCTTGACTCTTGGTAGATTGTTCCTAGCCCTAAATCTGTTGTAACACAGCTCAAAGGCGAGTTCGTTGTTGTGCGAGTTGTCTGATCTTCTGTATGTTTTGGCTTCGAGATTTTTACTGATAAACCGGGTTGGTGTGGCGGATTCTCAGTTTGAAGGGTTGAAACAAGCTGAAGTGGGAACTGTGGTCTAACAGGCTGGAAGCTGAGTTTAGGAAACGCCGGAGTTTGGTGGATTCGTTGACAAATGTCGTCCCATTTCTTCTGCACAGAAGCTAATGTGTTTGGATCATCTTTAGCCTGCACTGAAGGAGAACTAAACACTCTCAAGATAGTAACTGAGAGATTTGAATTCAGAGAAGAATTTGGTTCATAAAAGCAGCACCTGTCTCGGAATCCCTTTGTCTTGTTCAGATTCCACATTACGTAACCAACAAGGCAACTTCTCTGAACACTGTTCACCGGACTTACCTAAGGCTGTGACTTCTTGCTCACACTTCTCGTTACAGAGATGACACCGAGGAAGACGAGACTGGTTCATTGAGTTACTAAACGGCACTCTGAAATCTGATGTTGATGAGAAGAAGCCTCCAAATGGAACAAAGGATCCCATCAAACTGTAGATGAAACCACAAAACGTCACGTTTCAATCAAAAATATTTAGACTTTCCCAACACTAAAAACCAGTGTTATAAAAGTTGGTCTCAGAAAGCGCCTATGCGGCAAATCATGTACAAAGCTATTTCTCTAAAGCGGTTTTTTTTTTAAATTCAGTCCGTTCGTTAAAAAAATTGGTCTACACGCCCGTCTAAACATTTAGTTTCCTGTAAAATGCATAATTATAGCTTAACTATTTTTTAACATTGCTAAAAACAAAAACATTCATCCGGAGAACTCAGTAAAAAAATTGGTCTAGACGCCCCTCTAAACATCAGTTTCTTGTAAAATGCATAATTATATCTTAACTATATTTTAAGCATTGCTAAAAGCAAAAGCATTTATCCGGAAAATTCAAATCATCCGATAAATCCAAAAATCTTAATTATCCAAACTTTTTACTGAATTGACTATAATTATATAGAAATATAAATCTAACCAAACGAAATTAAATCGGAGAATTTTTCAAAAACAGTATTAGATATTTCTAGTTTCGAAAAAACTAAATAAAACGAAAATAAAGCCACTATAAAAGACATTACCTTGACTTGGGATAAACTCCTTGATTCGAAGATGTAATAGGAAGAAGATGAAGGTTCCAGTCTTTGTCAATCGTCGGAAACCTCTCGATCAGTTTCAAATACATCTCGTTGCTCGACACACTCCCGACGAACCAGAGCTTCTCACAATGAAGCTTCAACAGCTCCGAGAGCCTCGACACGAGAGCATCACTGGTTAAGACCTTGAGCTCTCCTAGATTCAAAACCGTCCCCGTTTTAGATTTCAAGCAGCTTTGCTCCACGATTCTTCCCAACTGATCGAGTTTCATCTCACCGATCTCTTTCTCTACACTAACTACGCTTAACCCACTAATCTCCAGAGGCAGAAACCCTACCTTTCCTCTGTTGATCGAGTCACTAAACGTTTTGAGCGCTTTACCGCCGCAAGTTCCGACAAGAAGAGGATTCTTCTTGTCTTTCCGACCCAACACTTCCCCGATTCTCCGACAGTTCTCGTCGAAGTCACCACTATACCCGAATCTCGCCCGACCAGAGCCAGATTCAGTTACGTTACATAGAAACAGAGGAGGACAGCGAGAACGCGGGAACCGCGTCACCGGAGGATGAAGCACGTCGAGCTTTATTTCCGTGCTCCGAAACCCGGCTTCACCGAACACCCGGCTCACGATCGGGTCATCGAGTATCGACAATATAAAGTACTTAAGCTCAACCTTCAAAACCGACGTCGTTTGAGTAACCCCACCGTGGAGCTGATGGAGATGGTAAGTCTCCGGGTGCCTTCTCTGAGTCGCCTGAGAACGTTTGATCGCCGCCATGAGGGAGTTAGACACCGGCGGCTCCTCCTCCGCCTCGTTCTCCGCCGTCGTCGGAGGCGGTTTCGAGGAAGGGAGCCTGTCGAGCGATACGCCGACGCAGAGCTCGAGCGCGCGGAACTGGAGGCGGGAGGAGTAAGGCGTGCTGTGAGCGGCGCGTGAAATGCACACTTCGCGGAGAATCGAAGAAGGCATGGTTAAGAGACCGGAAATGGCGTGGAGAGACGTCGTTTGCGCGTGGCTTCTCCTACGCGCGACGGCTACCGCGTCGTCTAGTGCGCGTGCTGTTTCTTCCGTTAAACATTGCCTCGCCGTGCTAACCGGTGTCGGCATCGTCGCCGCTTTGATTCAGACTACACCAACCACCAACAAAGATCGTAAAAGAAGAAGGAGATGGTGAGAAATGTATAAACAAATCGTGCGTGAAATTTCTCGAAATGGATTTTACGACAAAGATATCAAACCGAGTAGTCGCTTTTTTGAAAAAGAATTATTTTATTTATTTATATGTTTTTATGTTTTGTTTGCTTCTTTTGCTTTGGTTTCAGACCTCAGGCTTACGCTTAGATATGTAAGAAAGAAGAGTCGCTGTTTAACTGGTCTATTGTGAATAGGTCCCACTAATATGTAATATTTTTTTTTGAATTTATAATCATATTTTTGTATTTTTGCTGTTGCCCCCAATCAATCCTCGTGTATATTGAAGGAGCAAAGGCACATGTATAGTGAGTATAGATTCTCTATGGCCCAAGTGAAAGATCTCCTTTTACTTCTATTGGCTTATACTCTTTCAAATTTCAATTAATTTTAGATTTGACGATCCCAACAGTTTTTCACAATTATTCTCTTTCATAATTTTCTTTCTAATTTTTTTAATATCCTCTTCTTTTATTCTTATCTTTAAGAATCTGTTCATTCAGCTTAGGGCTGGACAAAAAACCCGGATTCGAATAACCGAACCGAACCCTATCCGAAAAAGTAGTATCAAACCCGAACCGAAATTGATTAAATATCCGAATGAGTTCAAAATTTTGGTATTCGATCCGAACCGAAGTATTTCGGGTACCCGATTATATCCGAAATTGATTTATATACCTATATATATTAATTATTTTTAGATTTAATATATATTAAGAACATCAAAATATATAAGATACTTTTAACTTATCCAAAATACTTATAAATATATACAAATAGTCAAAAGTAACATGTCTAAAATAGCTAAAGTATACTCAAAACACCAACAATACTTATTGATTCTCAATCCAAATATTCAAACCAAACCAATTTATATGTTAATTTTAGGTACTTTGACATATGCTATTCAAATTTATATGTAATATATTGTTTTGTTTATAGATTTTGAGAAATTTAAAGTATATAATGAATTTTAAAAATTTTAAAATAATTTAAATGGGTTATCCGAACCCGAACCGAACCCGCAAAGATCCGAACCGAATCCGAACCAAAATTTAGAAATACCCGAATGGGGCTGAAATCTTTGAACCCAAAAACCCGAAACCCGAAACCCGAATAGATCCGAACCGAACCCGAATGTGTATCCGAACGCCCACCCCTAATTCAGCTGATAAAAATATCTAAATATAAGTATCCATGCATATCTTCTTCTTCTTTTCGTTACTTTTCCAACTTTGTATCCGTATTTATACAAATTACACTTCCACACCAACTCAATATAAGTTTTGGTCCTTCGGTTTAAATATCTTGAATCTAGATGCAAGTTTTATTCCTTTTTTTGCAAGCTTTCTTTTAGTTTTGTTATACCATTATTCTTGAATATTTGAGAAAATAATTAAAATGACTTAATTCATGCTAACCAACTAAAATCAGGTAATAAACTAAGACAAATATATAAAGCAACAACACTCATCTAAAAATGATTCGACAAAGCATTAACCATAAGATCATATTGAGTTACAGGGAAGCACAAAAGCCATTATAGTATTTCAGACTCATTACAATTCTCACGTCAAATAAAGGGATCAGTCAAGATCAATAGATGTTGTACTTATCGATTAGTTTTTTTTAAAAAAGAGAAAACAAAACATGATGATCATGGTTAAAAAATGTTTGCTTCAAAAAAGTTCCAAACTTGATTGATTTGAATAGAAATTTGATACTTTATGTAAAGGATTTTGAATTATTATGCATTTTAAAAAGATAATAAGAATGATTAATTAGACAGGTCAACTTAAATTATAATTAAGCATATATTCAGTGGTAGACAGTGATATAATTTTACTTTTAAGAGATTAGATGGATGTGATATGGTAAAGAATAAAAACAGGAGTAAGTGATTAGGCCCCAACCCCCTTTATAAATTCCACCACCACCATTTATATGCTACTTTTGTGTCGTTGTCATTGCAAAAGTCTTTTATTAATAATAATGAAGAAGAAAATAAAACTTCCTTTTTGTTCTACTTTTTATATTCTCCCTCGCAAAGGCCTCCTTTTGTCTTTCCCCTTTTGGAAAAGGAGATTTACTCAACGAGCAATAATTATTACCAGGGAATAGTTTTTGATATTTTCACACCAGTTAAGGACAAACAAACATCGATCACCGGAACATCGGCTGCTTTTATGTCAATTATTTTGTTTTCAACTAGCAAAATAGTAAGTACTACAAGTTAGTAAATTTCGTTTTAAAACTAAATTGACGGCCTATACGATTCAGGCTTTATAAAGGCTAAAAGTTTATGCAAGTAAGTACCAATGGTAGACATGTGAGTAGGAATTTTTTTAAAAAATCAATCTGAGATTTAATTTAAGAGATCACGCATATTTTAAATTGAATTATAATTTTAAAAATTTCTATGATAATTTGAGGACTTAATTCTTTTATATTTAGAAACCAAGCTAGAATATCTCATTAAACTTTGTCTGAAAAAAAAAAAGAATGTTTGCCCTATATGTTTTTTGGTGATCTAAATCAGATATGTAATAATCTGGTCTCTTTGTAGAAGATCATATGGGTTTTGATTCTGGTAGAATAGTGGATAAACAGAGGTTAAAAATTTCTTTCATTGAGAAAATAGAAACACACGTCTAGAAAGAGCTTCTCAGTTCTCAACAGGATGAGGTGCAGTGCTCAACTCAGAAAGACCTATATATATACATAATACAATCTTAAAAGTTTTTGAGAAACTATGTTGTGGTGGTATAGTGATTTTCATTGGAAGAAAAGTTGTTATATTGGTCCAGGTAAGAGATTGTTTTTTTTTTTCTTATGCGAAGTTGCTAGTTTCACTTGTAATCAGGCGGCATGGATCTTTAACTCTCACACAAAACACCCGGGCTTACATGTCATTGTTGTACCTGTCCACATGAGTATGATTAATCGGGCTTCGGTTTGGACACTCCTCATGTTTGTTCTGTACGGGATTCAGTCGACTAGGTTGAAAGAACTCGAAATGGAATGACCAAAGATGTTTTATTAGACCGATTAAATGGGTTACAAGGGTGACTGGAGATCAAGGAAACAAGCCGGAGCTTTGAGGAGCAAACCGGGAGAGATACAAAGCGATTAGGAATGAATAGAGACTAAAAACCCTAGATCTAGCCGCTCAGTATATGTGTGTGTCCAGTCTTCCCTTCTTTATGTTCCCTTCTCCTCTTTTATAAGCTTCCTCTCCTTGATACCCTAATTTCGGCCCTCTCTGGGCCTTAGTTCGGGGAGCCGAGTATACGGGCCTGGGTGGAATTCCTCCGAGCCGGGTGCTTTTGGTCGGCTTTCCCAACGGCTAAAAGCACTTTAGGGCCGAGCTGACGACTCTACTCGCCGAGCCGGATGAATTAGGCCAGTTTGCTGGGCTAGGTCATGTTATTCGATGGGCCTTGTGGAGGGATGTAATCCATCTCCTACAATAAGTCCCCCCCAGTTCACTTGTGAGCGGCGTAGCGGTCTCAGTGAATTTGTGGGTCAGGTTCGTTCGGATAACAGGTTCTGGCGTGAGAAGCAGTCTTCCCCCCGTTGGTCGCGTGTTGTTTTTACTCGGAACCGATGAAGAGTGTCTTTTCTCATCTCTCTGGTCATTGCTTGACGCGTTTAGTCGCTCGAGTAGAGTCTATCATGACTTGCTTGCTTCTTTTGTCTTTGCGATGGGGGCAAGTTTTACTCGGGCGACATATTACTTCGGGTGAAATGATGGGGCCGGTTTCGCTGTTCGGTCGGGAATCGGTTTAAATCAAAATTGGAGATTGATTCCGGTTTGCCTATCCAATCGGAAGCCGGTTTAAGCGCGAAACCGAACCATCGCAAGTAGGTTTATGAGCGTGTATGCGGCCCTTGAGGCCCATTTAGGCCCTTCTAGACCTAATGATTGCGTTTGGGAAACGTGCCCTCGTTTTTACTATAAGTAAATCTTTCCCTTTCACTTTCGTCATTCTTCTCTGCAGACTCAAGTATTCCGCTTTCTCTCCCTTCTCTCTACTTTTACTTTCTCTCTCTAGATACGTCTTTCGTCGAGTAGAGTTGTTAGTCTAGCCCGCTGGTTTAGTCGTCCCCAGGGTTAGAAAGCATGTCTTCGAGAAGTCGATTATCGTGCGAGAAGAAGGGAAAAGGTATCGCTACTTCTCCGAGTCCGACTAGAGACGTGACAGCAAATGGTAGTCCGCTGGATGAGCTCGACCTGATTCATCGCGATGCTCTACGAGATACGGAGAACATGAGTCTATCCCAGCGTGTTTTAGTTGCCGATGCCCATAGGCAAATTCGTGAAGAAGGCGCGGATCGCATCAAAGTCGGGAGCAGCGACATGAACGGTAGTGGTTCTGAAGCATCTATCCAAGCCTCGAGAGCTTTGAGACAAGTTCGTCGGAGGGTTAGTTTCGACCAGATAGACTGCCGTCCCACGATTTATCATCCTGGCGGGATCTTCGAGGAGCTTTCTCCACTCCCGCCTAAATTACTGCGTGATCCGCGAGCTCAGTCGTGGGGGAATATGTTCGGTTCCTGCTCATCTCACCACACTGTAAAGAATTTGTTAAGAGAGAGTGGGGGTGCCGGCGTTACCTACATCATCCCGTCTCCCGAGCAACGCCCTTGGTCGCCTCCGGTTGGCTACCAATGCGTGTACGAGTCCTACTTTGGTGAACACACGAAGCTCTGGTTTCCGATCCCTCGGTTGGTAACGTCGTACACGTTTCGTCGAGATATTGCTATTTCTCAACTGCTGAATGGATCATTGCGCATAGCCGTTATGTTGATGGTTATGGGGGCGGAGATGGATATCTCGATGAGCGTGAGGATGTTTGAGGAGCTGACTTTCACGAAAGCAGAGCCAAACGGGATCTTCTCGGTAAAGATGCGTGCGAACTACAATGTCTTGACTGGCCACCCAAACAAGACGCAAGATTGGCAGCGTGCGTACTTTTACATCAAGTCCGACGAGCACGCCTTCAAAGAGCCACCCGGGGACGACGACCGCGTCTTATGAAATAAAGAACTTGGTAGAGATTTATCTGTTTGGTCGTGTTTTATTCGATGATTCTAACTCCCCCCTTTTTTGTATTCGCAGTTCGTCATCCGAATACGATCGCCTACCCAAACAATTTCTTCGAGAGTGCTCAAGCGATCGCGACGCACAGCCATCTTCGTTGGCCGGATCTGAGTTTATTCGCAGTTCGTCATCCGAATACGATCGCCTACCCAAACAATTTCTTCGAGAGTGCTCAAGCGATCGCGACGCACAGCCATCTTCGTTGGCCGGATCTCAGTCGAGAGTGGATACGTCGTCAACAAGCTAGGATCGCCAAAGGTTAGTTCTCTCGGATACCTTAGGTCGAAATATCATAGTTTCCGTACTAAGTCATTGTCTTGTTCTTCTCGTCGTAGTTGATTGGGAGTTGAGACTTCCTTGTGTTCTCGGTCCTCACAAATCATGTCTCTCCTTGTTTACTTGGAAGCAGCAGAAACTTCTCGACAAAGCCAGAGAAATGGAGGGAGTTCCGGATTTGATCGCTCTGCTGAAAGGGAAACTGCAGCTGGTTTCAAAGAAAACTCCCCCAGACGTTGTTCCGGAATCGACCAATTCTGAGGAAGCCGCGGCTTCCAAGGGAAGAGACTCCGTCACAGTCGACGAGGATGTCGGTGCAGAGCCCTCAGCTTCAAGTCCTAAAAGGAAGAAGAAGAGCAAGAAAGCGAAGAGGAGAGTCACCGATGAGGCTCCTGGTCCAGACGTTCCACTTGGAGAAACAGTTTCTCTCGGCGAGGCTTCTAAGGGCTCGAAAGCGAAGAAGAAAAAGGAAAGGAAGAAAAGGCCCCAAGAAGAGGCCACTTTTCTCGCTGATCACGATGATATGCCAAAAGAAGGAAAAGAAGCCGCTCCAAAAGATCTCGTCGGGGCAGATCCGATTGAAGCGGTTCCTGAGGATCGTCCTAAAAAAAATGAAGAAGAGGTCGGTTGAAGCGGTACCGCGGCCAATTGCTGACGGAACCACTTCCGTCGACTCTGCGGGAAGAAAGAGTCTTTCTCCCGGAGCTCCCCTAGAGAAGAGAAGAAGAGTCGCAGCGTCAGAATGCGGTTCTAGGAGCGAGTCTGCAGCGAGAGAGAGGTCTGCTCCTGACTCGGCGACGAGAAGAGGCGCTCGGTCCGAAGGTTCCCTTGCGAGGACAGGGGGGGGGGCAAATTTCCAGACCGCGTTCAGTTTTCTTACGACGAGAAGAATCCATTGATTTTTAACACCCTTCGATGCGCGGAGTTGACGCGACAGATCCGTGGTGGGACGAGGGAAATGCAACAGATAGGAGATTTCTACTTCAAATATGAATACGTTGATGCCGCCTTCACCAGAGCACGGGTAACGGTGCTATCCTTTATCCTTTTCTCCTTATTGAACGATTGGGTCGAGCCACCTCGAATAATCCTTATTTTGTCGTTTTGCAGAGTGACGGGAGCATGAACTTCCTCGTAGATAAGTACGACAGTACACTGAAGCAGACGATGATCCAGTTGGGATCTTCGAAGAAACTTGCTCAGGCGAGGCTGAAAGCCATCGAGAGAGTGAGGGATGAGCATAAGAAAGACAACGAGGAAACTGTTAAGGAGAAAGAGGTTCTCCGAGTAAAGTTCGAAGAGCTCAAAGGTAAGCTCAAATCTGATAGGGCAGCGAAGAAAGAGCTTGCCCGAGAGAAACTTGTCTGGAGCAGGCCGCCGCGACTCTCGAGAAGGAAAAGGCTGAGCTTCTCGAAGAGAGGGACGCCGCGGTGGCAAAGCTGATCAAAGAGAGGCAGCGCCTGAAGGACTCGCGAAACTTGGAGGTTACTCATGAAAGGGAAAGGGTTCAGGCCGCTATGACCGATAAGGCGGATCGTTGCTTTGGTCGCGTGCACGTCTACTTTACTCGCTTAGACGCCTTTGGAAAGGCAAAGAATTTATACGGACAAGCCTCGGTAACGAGGAAATGCCTCGAGATGATAAGGGACAGCGGGACGGAGATCCCGCAAGAGATGATCGATGTCTTTGCCGAGCAGGAGAAGCTCCATATGGCCGCGGCTATAGAACTTCGCGTGGATCCGCTGTCTGACAGCGATCTTACTCTTTCTCCGCTATTTTTTCCTTCTCGCTTCGTTGAGGACAGGTTTCGAGCACCGTTTGACCCGTACGGATCGAACGCTGATCTGATCGGACCGGAGATGGCTTCTCAACTCATTGCCTCCCGTGAGATCACCGGGGAACCGTCTTAAGAGCCGATGGTTGATATCGCGTTGGCCCCGACAGAACACGCTGAGGTTCCGGGGGAGGATACATTCGTGGAGTGCCCGGAGAAGGATAACCTCGAGGGGAGGCCTGAGAAGGACAACCCCAAAACAGATGGTATCGTAGTCCGAGAAGAAGGCACTGAAGGTCCTGTTCTAGTCTCGGATACTTCCTCCGAGGAAGGAGAGGATGATGAGGGAGAGGGTGATCGAGCTGAGAAGACGTCCTCGCCAAAATTCAATGAGGAAGAGACGAACAACAAAGTCGAGAAAAGAAGCATCTCAAGCGTCCCGTCTTCTAATGCAGACCTTCTCGTTCCTACTTCTTCTCAAGTGGAGGGCCCGAGTGCTTCCGTTAGCGAAGACCCTATGGACCCTCCTGCTCCGAGTGTGCTGAACGGGGACGACGAGGACCCTGCTGCTTGACCCTCCACCGCTGATGTTGTATTATTTAACTTTTT
>NC_027751.1:13487449-13514893 GCF_000695525.1 Brassica oleracea var. oleracea
TCTTTGACTTTCGCAAATAGATAGCAAAACAAGCCGCTAAGGGACTTTGGTCAGTTCTTGTCGCGTTACGGTCGAGATAACGTCTAAGTGCGCCATTCTATTTCTTGTTTTAAGCAAACTTTAAGTTCGTGCGTTTGTTGTTTTTTATCCGTATCAGCGATGTTTTTAAGTAAATCTCAACTCGCCTAAAAGTTTCGCAGCGTGTTCGCTTAGAAACGATGGGCGCTTGATCTTTGACTTTCGCAAATAGATAGCAAAACAAGCCGCTAAGGGACTTTGGTCAGTTCTTGTCGCGTTACGGTCGAGATAACGTCTAAGTGCGCCATTCTATTTCGAAGACAAGAGACTGATTCTAAGAGTGGAAGGTTCTTTTATCTGTTTTTCCAGTGACAGTCGGGTATTTGGGTAGCTAGTCCGTTACTCGACAGTCGAAAAAATGTAAAGATTTCGCTCTTTTTGGTCGGTCAATGCTACTGGGGCATAGATGACTCGCGACCGTTGGGTCCTTCAGCTAAGTGTCTGATCAGGGCATAGCTGAGTAGTGGAATGTGAGTGTCTGCATACCTCCTGTTGGCGGTACGGGAATCGTCTGATGCGATGACCGTCCTACGACGGGCGGGGTTCATCGATCGTCATTTTACTCGATTGAGATTGAATCAAAGAACAAGGTTTTGACTTTGGTGTTATTACAAGGGATTGTTTGTACGAAATTCAGTCGACTAGGTTGAAAGAACTCGAAATGGGATGACTAAAGACGTTTTATTAGACCGATTAAATGGGTTACAAGGGTGACAGGAGATCAAGGAAACAAGCCGGAGCTTCGAGGAGCAAACCGGAAGAGATACAGAGCGATTAGGAATGAATAGAGACTAAAAACCCTAGATCTAGCCGCTCAGTATATGTGTGTGTCCAGTCCTCCCTTCTTTCTGTTCCCTTCTCCTCCTTTATAGGCTTTCTCTCCTTGATGCCCTAATTTCGGTCATCTCTGGGCCTTAGTTCGGGGAGCCGAGTATACGGGCCTGGGTGGAATTCCTCCGAACCGGGTGCTTTTGGTCGGCTTTCCCAACGGTTAAAAGCACTCTAGGGCCGAGCTGGCGACTCTACTCGCCGAGCCGGATGAATTAGGCCAGCTTTCTAGGCTAGGTCCTGTTATTCGATGGGCCTTGTGGAGGGACATCCATCTCCTACAATGTTTAATCAAAACAAAACTTTTGAGAAGGGAAAATGTATTTTTCGAAAGTTCTCCAACGTCTACGGCGAGTGGATTATCATAAAGTGATGTTTGAAGGAGGGACCTTCTCTGGTGATGGAAATTCATATATGTCGTATGCTGGTGGTCAGAGCCGGCCCTGAGCCCAAGCTAAAGAAGCATGGGCTTCCGGCCGCCAAATAATAATAATATAACCGGCCACAAATTCCAATAAGTGTGTCTTTAGTGGAGTGGTTCAATAGCCACAGTTCATTAACTCCGAACCAGAGTTCAAATCCCCCTACCTACATTATTTTATTTTCGGCCACTTTTTCTTTTTGGGCTTCTAGCCTTAAAAATTCTAGGCCCGGCTCTGCTGGTGGTTTATAACTAAGAATCCAAAGAGATAAGGTTAGCGTTCTAACTTTAAGGACCCAGTCCACCATTTAGTGGGTCTGTTTATTCGCTATTATAGTCCTAACACCAAGAGTTAGGAAATGTGCTTTTCCTAGATGATAATAATATATCTCACAGTTACCAAACAAAACAAGTAGGGGTATCGAACTTGTAATTAGTGTAAACTCAAACATTACGATTTTAAGCACACATGTAAACGGCGAGATATAGCACATAATGGATGGAAGATATATATGTACGTAAGCAGAGAGTAAGAAATGTGAACGAGACTCAAAAAAGTTCAAAACTCTATACATTTCCAATTGCCAAATGCGTTCCCCAGGAGTCGATTCCAATAAAAAGCTATTCGATTTGACCCTTACTTTTCTCTTTTATATTTTTTCTTAAAGGCAGTTTATTTTGTTTTTAGACAATTATTATTTGTAGTAGTAATACTTCTCTACTTTCTACTGAATTAAAAATATTATATACAAAATGAAATGAATAAATCTCACTATATTCCATCTTTTTGAATACGCAAATGTGTTTTTCTTTCTTCTTAAAAGTAGAATCTATAGAAGATATTATTTCTGAGGATCAACCTCTTTAAGTTTTAGTAGTACACCTCCAAAAATATTTTAGCACATTAAACTTCTTCATAACCGATTGTTCTGCCACCGCATATATGACATATTTATTGATGTTTTGCATCTCTTTAGACCTGGCTAGAAGTTATGCTACTGTCACTTTTATTATCAAACTAGGCTAAGACCCGCGCAAAACATTATATATATAAATTGTTTTATATATTATATGTTTATAACATATTTTGAAATAATAAATATATATTGAATAATTAAAAAGTCATTATCTACTACTTATATAATTAAATTGGTGCAAACATATAAATAAATTTTATAAATCGAAAAAATATTTTTTCTATTTGATATGATATATAATTAAATTTAAATGATAGTAACATATATATATGGTATATTTTAATATTAATATTTATTAGATGATGCTTTTTACACATATTTTTTTTTTATCATTTGTATCTGTTATAACAAAAAGTCTAAATTAGTGATAACAAAATTTTCACTGTGGGATTAATGGTTTAAGTAATTTATAATATTTAAAAAATTAAGTTGTCAATATTTTTTTCAGATTGTTTATCAAAAAAATGTTCACAGTAAATTTCAAAATTAAGATATTTATATATTTTTATATGGCATATAGTTTAATTTAAAATGATACATATATTTATATATCTTTTATTTTTGATACTTATTAAATGAGACTTTCAACTTATATTATTTTTTAATTATTTGTATCATGTCATAACAAAAGTTTTAAATCATAGATCATAAAATTTGAATGTGAAACTTTTAACAGTTTTAGTAATTTATACTCGTTTTTAAAAATTCAAAATATAATACATAAATAATTTTTTAAATTTTTATTATATAGTTACTATGATTGTTTAATTTATTTTAATAGCTTAAAATTAAACAAATATAATTATAATACACACTTATTTTTATCAAATCTTTATTATTCAAAATCATTAATTGTCATATATACTTTAGCCACATTAGGCAATTCCGTAATCTTATTTAAGGAAATAATGAAGCATATTTAATAATTTATTTATTGTGGTTTAATAAAAAGCTTATTATATATTTAGATGGATCAACCTATTTCTCTAAGGATTCTAAGAATCATTCTAGTGTTGACATGGTTACAAACAAATGTTGCAATGCTTTCAAATAATATATAGGGGATACTCTATCCGTTTCTGAATAAGTGTCACTTTGACACTTTTCACACAGACTAAAAAAGTAGTAGAAATATATGTAAGTTGTTATTAATTATATTTTTCTGACCAATAGTATTTGAGATAAATAAAATTATTTATGAAACCAATGCAATTTGCAATTAATTTTCAGATGAAAGTAAGTATAATTTGCATTGGAATTGTAAAGTGACACTTTTTGTGTAACAAAAAAAAAGGATAGAATGACACTTATTATGAAACAGAGGGAGTAAATAAATTTCAACATCAAAAATGATTTTAATGTTTAGATTTTTAACAGCATGTTTAACGTAAGACATAGGATTGTGTTTAGACATTTTTTTTTGTTATCTTGGGAGTATCGATATTAATTTTTTATTTATTTATTTATTATCTGTAAGTACCATCTATTAGATAATTCAGAACGTTCTTTCATTTCAAAATAATAAATTTATAGCTCTACTCAATACAAAATAAAATTCAAGGTTCGAAACTATTTTTTTTTTTTTGATAACTCTGGTATTTGGGCAGCCACATTCCCAACTATCCCTTCGAAAGGGGTCCAGCGCCCCAACGGAAGGTATGTTAAATTTGTTGTGGCCAATGCTCGAACCCGGGTGGCGGGCAGTACATCTGTACCTCCTTTACCACGAAACTACGAGCGTTTGGTTTTTCCAAACTATTCTTCCACCTAGTTATTCTGTTTCTAGTGAATATGTTAGTGTATATGTCTCTACAGTGAAGACCTTAATGTAAATATTGAACTTTTACTACAAGGTAGAGTGAACAAATTGGAGCCCATCTTCCTGGCTCAAAAATATTTTCTCCCCATCTCTCTAAATATCTAAATCCAGTTTCAGCTTCTTATGCCGGTTTTTGTAGCACTGGAACTATGCTCTTTTGTTACGTCTATTCTATTTCGTCACCGACATTATATTTTGTCTGGTTTTGTAACACTAAGCAATGACTTCGTTGGTTTAGATCGTGTATTTGAAACAGCGCTCTGGCTCTCCTCTGCTTTGACTATCGATAATACTTTATTTAGAATTTCTTTTTGTAGTTGTTCGAACTTGATGCATGTTGCTTGTTGAGAAGTGATTTTGCATTTGGAGTTTTCATATTTTGCTTCCCATGTTTGAGTTTTGACTTTAGGAATTGGTCTCTTTGTGCGGTGGTTGTCTAGCTCCTTGTCCTGGTGACCACTCTTGTTTTGTATTGCTCGGTGGCTTTGTCAAAGCTGGTGTTTGGATGTAACTTCTTCAGCTCCGTTTTTCTCATTCGTGGAATGTCTCTTTTGAAACAGATGTGATGTTATTTTTTTCAATTTCTTCTTTTTAGCCGTTGGTGGTCTTGACGGCCTTGATTTATCCACAATCAATGGTTCTTCTAGTTGCGGTTGTCAATAGCATTTTTGTGATGTGGGTCTGTCGTGGTGGTTTTTTGGTGCTTCCAAAGTTTGAACTGTAATAGTTCTTTCAAAAATTATTGGTCACCCGAACTATTATTGTGGCTTTGCAAAAAATATTTTCTGAGACGAGGATTAAACAAATTTGAGGTTCTATTCCATGTTTTAAATTTCTGTTTGGCCATGTCCTTCTTTGGTTTTTATTGTCTTCAGCTAGTATCACCTTGATTTCTTAAGGAAGTGAGTGTGACATTTAACTAAGTTTATAAGTAATTTTTCTTTGTTTCCTCAGTCTCCTACTGTGGAGTTTTAGTTTCAAGGAATATGATGTTTATCCGCATCCTTAGTTTCTCAATCTTTTGGGCAGTTTGAATTGATGTTGGTGTTTTTGTTGTAAATTAAAGTTGAAGTTTTAATGAAAATATTGTTAGAGAAAAAAAATGAAAAATATTTGTCACCAACGTGGATTGAATCGTGGAGTCGGGTTGGTGATCCCCTGGTTGAAACCCATTAGAGAATCATTACTAATAGGTGTGTTAAACTGAATCTCTACATAATATTATATTAATACTTTAAAATAATTTTTTTTTTTTACAACAAGAAATTACTAACTAAGAGACCACCGGATTGGAAAGCCAAGCCGGAGGTGATGAATCAACATATAACATTGCTGAAGGAGAACTCCTCACACCACGTGCAAGCTTGTCTGCCATTGTATTTTGTGCCCTTGGAATATGTCGAATCTTGAAATTAGGGAAGAAAGTCTTACTGCGGAAAAACTCCTCCATATGTGTAGCAAAAGCTGGTCATTCTTCAGGTGACGACACCATCTTCACAAGTTGAGAACAATCCGTCGCAAATACAACTTCTGTGAACTGCAGGGTCTTCATGCACTCCATCGCCCAAATCAAAGCTTCACATTCTGCATGTAAAGGTGACAAGCTTCGTCTTAGGTTCATTGCTCCCATCATAACATCATCTGAGTCCTTTGCACGACAGTACCAACCCTGTCCAGTGAAGGCATCTTGCTCCCTCCAAGCCCCATCAACATAGCATACTCTTGTGCCCAGAGAATGCACGTTTGTGTCTGGCTGCAGATGTTCATGATTTTGTTGTACCAATAATCGTGCTTCAGCCCAAAGTGTTCCTTCAACCTCTGCTTTACGCAATATATCCTGAGGATTCTCATTCCTATTCTGATAATTTTTTTCATTTCTATTTTTCCAAATATACCACATAATCCATAGAAAACAATCGGAATCAATTCCTTTCGGAACTCTCCAGAACAGGTAATCTCGATTGGTAAAACCCGAGGAGGATGGAAAAATTCTGGAAGGAGAAGGAATCCTAGATAAGGCATAAGTTTGTAATGCTGGTGGACATTCAAAAAGGACAGGTTATATCGTTTCCTCCTCCGCTCCACATAAACTACATCGTGGATCACAATTTATGCCACGTGCCCTGAGAACCTTTGCAACCGGTAGGATTCCAGATAATACTTTCCAAACGAAATGCCTTAGTTTCGGAGAACATATAAGTTTCCATGAAAACGCTAGTAATGGTTTAACATTTGGTCCATGAAGTTGAATCCGTGGTCCCGTATCTGGATATAATGATTCTGTTCGAAACCCCCATTTAACTGTATACTTCCCAGATTCAGTAAACATCCAACCATAAGAATCTGTCCGATGTATCCTACTAACTGCCAAAGCACGAATGATCTTTACATCATCAGGATGAAAAAATCCATTGAGCAGATCTACATTCCAAGAGCGATCAATCAGATCGATAAGATCCTCCACCTTAAGAGATTGATCTAAAAAATGTGATTGAGTTTTTGGTGTTGCTGACCTCGGGCGAGGAGCAGGAATCCAGGGGTCATTCCATACGGAAATTGATTGCCCATTACCTACTCTTTTGATTAGCCCTTTTTTAACCAGAGATCTAGTCGAACAGATGTTTCTCCATCCATAAGAAGATGAATAAGATATGTGTTCTCCAGAGGATGAGTATGACGGAAATATCTACCTTTGAAAACCTTTGAGAATAGGCAGTCCGGTTTATCTATCAAACACCATAATTGTTTTGCCAAGAGAGCTGTATTAAAATCTTGAAGATCCCTAAAGTTTAGACCTCTCTCCTCCTTATGTATACAGACTTTGTCCCATGAGTGCCAATGGATTCTTTTTACAATTAAAATTTATTGCGTTAAAACTAGTTTAACCATTTAAGTAAGGGTAAGTGGCTTTTAGAATAAAAAGAAATGAAAAAACTAATTGTCTTTATAAAGGATTACAACTACTTTTCAAATGTCAAAAGATAACGCAGAGATGTTTTATATATAATAAGGCTACTTTTTTTTAACAAATGTAATGACTCCTTTTTATGTGTACTTGAGTGGGAAGGCTCCAACGATTGCGGATGAAAGGCTATGGATCAAAAATGTAGTTGTAAGAAATTTGTAAATACTCCAAAAACATGTTGTTTTGACACAATTAATGATTTAATAAAAATGGGAATATGACGAACGATGATTATGTTTAGTAGAGAGAAGCGGAACTTTTGAGTGGTGTGTTGTCGTCTTAGTGACACCACCACGACAATGTTGTGTTAATTGGTCAACTCTGGTGACCTACCTTTTTGGTGTCTTTCTGGTAACGAGTCAAAATCGACAACTTTAAGAAATTGGAAACCGAACAATTACGTTTTGTGAATTTGGAAAAGATTTGTAAAACCATCGTTTCAGTATCATAGTTCAAATACAACAAGCTGTGATAGAGGCGTCTGAGAAGAAGGAAAATCCCCAGTCAAACAACCAAAAAGAAAGGAATGAAGTGCATCAACCAAAATATGATTTATTAATAGTAGATAAAAATATGATCTTAAATTAATAGATTAGATGTCATGTAGATGCATCTTGTACTACTGGTTAATCAATTTTAGTGTTAGCATGATAGTACAATTTTTGGGGGTTGCACGGTATCATATGATAGTAGAATTGAAAACAGATAATATCTCCTTACATGTGAAGTTCAACACACACGGACACGGCTATGATAAGATCAAGTAACTCTACATATATAAGATTTGCAACAATGCATTCTGAATTGGATTGCTTTTAATTGGTAAAGAAGAAATATGGATACGCTTTGATTTCCGAATGAGATAAAATGTATTCATCTACGTTTCATATTTACCTCGTTTTTTTTTCTGTTTTCATTTCACGTGATTTCTAGTACTTGTGCTAACATTTTTTACCGAAAGACCTCGAAAGTAACTTTCTAAATTTTCTACATATAAACGATATGTACGTATTGATCTCAAATAGATAAAAAAAACGCTGACATTCCTAGTAAAACAGTTAACAAAGGGAATATGGTTGGACCGTCTTAAAAAAAAAAAAATGGTTGGACCGTCTTAAAACCTTCGTTTTTCTCCTGCGAATGTTGCAGCCATGCCTTCCTTGGAGCTCTTGGAATGTAAACCCAATTCGAAGCCCAATAAAAGTCCGGCGTATTTTAGCATTTTATCAACAGGGCCCATCAAACAACAGAAGCATAAGCGTTCTTCCTTCCAGGGATCTGCTACTCTTTCACACACAGTGTCTCGATTGAGAAGAAAGCGATCACGACGATGGCGAGATCAACCTCTATTCTCTTCCTCACGCTACTCCTTTTCGCTGCTCTGGCTTTAATCCAGGTAAATTGTTATATCCTCCCGATTCTGGATCTAGTCAACGTTTCGTGAAATTGAATCTAAACCACTATGATCCAGATCCACAATCTATAGTTTTCAGCTGTGTATTGCGCTAGTTGAAGCTAATCAAACGCATCCTTGTGAAAGTTATGAACGATTTGTGATTTGGTGTGTTTATTAGGCAAAGGAAGATTTGAAGGAGATCACTCACAAAGTTTACTTCGATGTAGAGATTGACGGCAAAGAAGCTGGTATGAATATGGTCTTTTGTGAAAATGTTCTTTAATGTTTACTTCTTTTTGTTTCCTCTGATCTTGATTTCTTTAGATGTTTGATTCTCTGATTACTGTTATGTTGCAGGTCGAGTTGTTATTGGCCTTTTCGGCAAGACTGTTCCCAAAACTGCAGGTATAATTAATTACAAGTGTTTTGAGCATGACTCCAGACCCTTTTTTTTTATTTTTTAATCCAAGAGAGTAATCCATGAATTTGTGTGTTTCCCTTGTTGCAGAAAATTTCAGAGCTCTTTGCACTGGTAAGCTACTGCTGATTATATTCTTTATTACAAGTCGGACAACGAGTGTACCATTTCTGATCATACTTGGGAATTTGTTTTGTACAATGTATGAGTTGTATGTTGTTCATGATCTTGGTGCCATGTTGTGAAAAAATTTCTATGGGATACAGGGGAGAAAGGTGTTGGGAAGAGCGGGAAGCCACTACACTACAAGGGGAGCAAGTTCCATAGAATCATTCCTAGTTTTATGATCCAGGGAGGTGACTTCACACACGGGAACGGTATGGGTGGAGAATCCATCTACGGTCAGAAGTTTGCTGATGAGAACTTCAAGCTCAAGCATACCGGACCAGGTGATTGTTATTTACCTGCCTCAAGTCAATTTTAGCAAGTGTGTGTCATAATAAACTGACATGAAAGGTTTAAAATGTGAATGGAAAATAGGTTTGCTTTCGATGGCAAACTCTGGAGAGGACACAAACGGTTCGCAGTTTTTCATCACGACGGTGACAACAAGCTGGTTAGATGGAAGGCATGTGGTGTTTGGGAAAGTGGTACAGGGAATGGATGTTGTCTACAAGATTGAAGCTGAGGGGAAGCAAAGTGGAACTCCTAAGAGCAAAGTTGTTATTGCAGACAGTGGAGAGCTTCCTCTCTAAACCCTAAGCACTTGTTCTTCTTCTTCTTCATGAAGAGAATTATGGGGTTTTTAAGTTGTCTTGTATTATAAACACTCCCGAATGTTATCCATCCGAACAAAATCACTTCAGTTTCAGAGCTTTTTTAATAATCATTTTCTAAATAGATTTTGTGACTTTTCGCTTGTGTTTTTGATGTGAGATTTAATGTTTCTTCTTCTTCATGAAGAGAAGTAGGTTTTTAAGCTATATACTTACTAAACACAATTGACAAACACAACTCTGAGTCACTAAAACATCAACTAGAACCTACTAACTTTCTTTATATGCACTTTCACGATATCGGTAGTTTTTAGTCGCACTAGTTGTTTTGGTCTGCGCTATGTAAAAATTGTGTTATAAATATTTTTCCAGACATTTATCGTCACTATTTTAAATGATTTTATTTAATTTGGAACTAATAAACCGAAAATATCTACAACAATAAAGCATACAAAGATAGCTTGTTTTTAAATAATATTGTTATCTTGTAGCATTTGACCTTGATTTTCTATAATCTTCCATGTTTTCAATTTTTCATACTACTTTTGAATAGTTTAAGTTTTTTTTTTTTTTTTTTGAAAAAGAATAGTTTAAGTTGACTCATCTTATACATGTGAACCTGATAATAACAACTATTATAGGGTTGAATTAAATTATTTTTCTTGGTGTTGAGAGGAGTAGTAACTTTCATGTATATAAACTTAATTAGAAGAACTATATATAGTTCTACAAATTAATATGTAACTGTCACCACAATTCTTATTGTTCATATACATAAAATAACATCAACGTACACCTATTGTTCAATCTGTTTATTTAATTACAAATTTGCCATTGTGTATTAGTCATTTTATGAGCTGCGGTGTTATTGTGCAAATGTTATAAATCATATTGTGGATGTCCATGACCGGCCCAATACCTAGAGAGAGAGAGGCGGCCGCAAGAGAGAGAAAGGCGGCTTAGACTTAGAGAGAATGGGAAACCCTAGTTTCCTTTTCCTTGTATTTGTACACTTTCCATATTTATGTCTTTCCTTTTATCTCTTTGGAATTCTCATATATAAGGACACCATATGTTATGATTAATGATAAGAACTTACAGATTCTAATCCTTAAGTTTACAACACGTTATCAGCACGATAGCCTCTAGCCCTAAACCTCACGAAATATTTTTCAACTCAGCCGAAAATTATCAAACCCTAAACGAAAAAAATCCGCCTCAGAACTTCAAAGAGGCCGTTCTCCCAAACCGTGAGGACCCAGAAAACGATCAAGATATCAAATCGAAGCCCTTGCCGAGACGAATCAGTCAGTGAAAACCGCTTGTCGATCTGACCACCGACGCGCCCTCACGCACAAATACAGTGCGTGCCGATTTGCTTTGGAAACCAAATCCGATTCCAACAAGGATTTTCTAACCGAACTCAACTCCTGTGGAAGTCTAATATCAACAAGGAGTTCAAGACGAGAGGAGTTGCTGGCCATGTGATCAAACTCTCTTTTCCATTCAGATCAAAAGGAGTTCATAGCTCGTTCGCGACAGACGATCAAGGCGTTCCCGATCAGACGTTCGCGACCCGATAGAAGCGACTCGATCCATTCCAGCTCGCGTCTCCGATCAGCCTCAATCCGTTCGTGCTTCCGTTCGTGACAACATCAGCTCGCGACTCGATCATCACGAAGACAACATCAGCTCGCGGCTCGATCAACACGTTGGACAGCTCGCGTTTTGTTCCCGATCAGCTCGCGGTTCATCTCTTTGGCGGTCCAGTTCAACAATCATCTAAGGTTAAAGGTAATTCGAAACCTAAGAACCTATAATCGAATTTGGATTGTTTGATAAAGAATGAAACCCTAAAATCCTAATCTTTATGAATCAAAATCATAGGGTAATAGATCAAAACCCTAATGAGTAAATCGAAGCTCAAAAGTTCGATACCCCAAACCCTAAATTGAGATTGATCTATTGATCAATTAAAATCGAAATCCTTAATGGTTTTGAATCTCAAATCAAACTCCTTTGATCTAAGATCAAAATCGAAACCCTAAACCCTAATTTGAAAATCATTTTGATTGTTTGAATTTGAATTTGAATTGATTGTTTTGATCACCTAGAACTGTTGCTAAGATTGTTTAATCTCGAAGTTGATATTGAATTGATTGAAACCCTATTTTGATAGTCTTGATAGTTTTAATTAAAATCAGTTGATCATATCATATCTTGGCCGTTCGGCTTTTTGCATCATTCATACATAAACTGATCACAATGATTGATTGCAATTACACTTAGAACTTTATGCTAGGGTGGTATTGAATTGAAAGCAAATAGCCGTATGATTGATCTTTGACTTGGCCGTGTGATTGATGTTTGTGCATTGCCGTATTGATTGCATCATATGAACTGATAGAAACCATCTGTGCTAGGATTGCAATTACCCAATGAACTGAATGCATTAAAACGAACTGTTTGAATCCTTGGTCGTGCGGCTTGTTTCCTGTTTTGGCCGTGAGGCTTGTTTCTTGGTCGTAAGGCTTATTGCTTTGTTTCAACATTGAAATTAATCCTAAAGATCTAAAATCATCAATCTATGACTTCAGATGTCGAAAATCAACAACTTGAATTTTGCTGCCCTAAATCTCTCTGGAGATAATTACCTTCAATGGGCGCTTGATGCTAAGATCATCCTGAAATCCAAGGGACTCGGTGAGTGTATCCCCAAGGACAATAATGCCAGTGAGAAAGATCAATACAGAGCCATCTTGATCATTCGCCATCATCTAACTGAGAGTCTCAAAGATCAATATCAGACCATTGAGAATCCTTTAGATCTTTGGAATGAATTGAAATCGAGATATGATCACCAGAGAACAGTGATCTTACCAAATGCTCGGTTTGATTGGAGGAATCTCAGAATCCAGGATTTTAAGTCCGTGGACGAGTATAACTCGGCACTATTTAAGATTGTTTCAAAATTGAAATTGTGTGGTGAAAGTATTACAGATCAGGATATGCTTGAGAAAACCTTTTCCACTTTCCACACAAGCAATGTGCTTTTACAACAACAGTACCGTGAGAAAGGTTTCACGACCTATGCTAATCTTATTTCTTGTCTCGTGCTCGCTGAGCAGAACAATGAATTATTGATGAGAAACAGTGAAATAAGACCTCCTGGCTCAGCCCCACCACTTGAAGCACACGCCACAGAGGAAAATAAAGAATCCCATCACGTCCAAGGAAACGGCCATCATGGCCGTGGTCGAGGAAATAGGAACGGACGTGGCCGTGGTCGAAGCTCCTTTGGCCGTGGGCAAGGGAATCAACATGGTCGAGACCATGGGCGTGACCGTGGCTCATTTGGACGATGTCGTGGTCCCGGCCGTGGCTCTTCATTTAAACCTCAACACTCGACCACTTCAAGCAAATCAATGTGCCATAGATATGGTATGGGAAATCATTGGACTAAGACTTGTAGGACTCTCAAGCATCTAGTTGATCTCTATCAAGAGAGTTTGAAAGGGAAGAATCCTGAAGCCCATATGACTTATCAAGATGATGAAAATGATTTCAATCATGATAAAGACGATCTTATGGATTATGAAACTTCAGAATGTCTAAAAGACTGAAGAATGATTTCAACATTTGTAAACTAAATTATGTGTTCTTTGCTTTGGTGTTTTTTCATTTCTATGTTGTTCATTTCTTTGAACCTTAAAATCTGATCATAAAATTACTCCTTTGCCGAAATCTATAAGAATCCTAGAACCATTCGGATTTGGCCTGGCCGAAACTTATGTTTGGCCTAATGAACAATGTAAAGCTTGGCCTAACTTAAATCTTGATCAAATGCAAAGTCTGAATTCTCTTGGCCAACCTTAAATGACCTTCACCAAAGGCAAAAGTTTGGCCAAAGACAAACATTAACCGTTTTTATTGGCCATAAAGGTGAAACCTTGGCCAAATAGAAAATCCTTTGGCCAAATTGAAATTTCTATTGGCCAAATATGAAATCTAGTCAAACTAATAAAATCATCTTGGTCGAATCCCCTTGGCCAAAATTCCTTGGCCAAAGTCTTTTGATTAATCTACCTTGGCCGCATCTATATCTTAGCCAAACTTAAAATCTTGGCCGAATTTAAAACCCTATTAATCTATTCAGATTTAATTTATTTGTAGCTATTTGTTGCACACCTTGATTTATTTAATGCATGATGTTTCAAAATTACTGTCTAAGGGAACAAAATTTGATATTAAATTACCTAAGTTTGGGATTCAATACGAGAAAAATGAACATTAAGTGTTATTATCTCGAGGGGGAGAATCAGAGAATCCCAAAATCCCTAAATAAGTTAAGCATCCACGAAAACAATAGCCCAAATAGAACTCGGCCAAAATCAAATCTGAAAACGAAATTGCACAACATAAAGATTATATGGAGATTAATGATCTGGCAAACCGGTCATGCCATTCCGGTTAAGTATGCGACATTCTATTGAATGGTTTAAGATATGCTGCCCCTTTGAATAAGAGAATTGATAAAAAGAGTATTCACCATGATATTTCGAAAATAAGCAAGGAATTTCGTGGGCTTGATCACCCACGGATGGACTGATCATCCATCATATGTGACGACATATGGTTGTACATATCCTTGTCAAAATATGCAATAAGTTTGCAAGAGTAATATGTGATACCGGTGGATTTATGAATCCTTATAAGTTGAAGCAAAATTTGTTCGCATAATGCCAAAGAACAAATAGAGACTCTCCCATAAATTTGATAAAGGGTCAAGAATTAATGTTCCCATATAGAGAACTTATATAAGTAGCTCCACCACAAAGTTATAAGATTGGATCTGAAATTGAATTAAGTGTATACGTTGGATATAAATCTTCATAAGAATACATAAGGCCGCGAGAGGTATGATTAAGGCTAAGCCATGGATTAGATAAATCCGTATATCCAACATCAGGGAGAGAAATAATAAGCTGGTAAACGATTTCGAGAATGAATAATCATCCTCAAATATGAATATAGAATAAGAGTCCAAAGAATGAATCATTCTCAGAACTTAAACAAGTCAATTGCCAGACATGTTTGATGACCCAAATTGAAATATATCAGTGGATTATGCTCTAATAAAATTGATATTGGACTTAGTTAAGATAAGACAGTTTCATACATGTATTACTCGAAAATAAGAAGAGCTTAAAATTGAAATGGTAGATCCGAAATTAAGATTGTCTAAAGGAAACTTTAGACATGACCATGAATAAAGATCAGGTACCTGAAAATAATATGATCTAAATGCATTATGTCATGTATGGATTATAAATGGAACCGGTAAAATAATATCGACGACGATGATGATATAATATTTGAATACAAAAGCGCTTGACAAAAGCAAGGATCATGAAACCAACGTCTATCATAGAGTGCACTCAGAGAAATTACTCAGAGAAATTGATTAAGCAAATTGATAATGTTATAAGACGTGGTATATGAAATCTCTTAAGAGAAGAGATGTAGTCAAACCAGTTGGACATAAATAAGTCTTTGGTGAGAATACATAATAAGAATGGCGAAATTGCATAAGGTTCTCACAAAGACCTAGAATCATTTATAAAGGAGACATACTCCTATGTGGTGGATGCAACGACATTCTGATTCCTTATAAGTCTGGCAAATAAAATACATATCTATACGGTCCACTGGATAACGAAATTTATGTAAAAGTTCCAGAGAGTATCAAACTACCGAACATCAAGTTCTCGAGAACAATATTAAATATCCTAGGAACCTCTGGAGAAATTTCCCAAAGATAGAACAAATCAAGAAAGAATTCGAATTCAACATGAAAGGTTAGGTAAAGTTTTGACGGATTTGGCGAGCCATACAAGGCTAGATAAAAAATTTGCCGTAATCTATTAGCTAGATGTAGCTCATGATCGACCCAAAGGCACTGGAACGAGATTAAACATGTTCTTCGTTACCTGCAAGGAACGAAAGACTTGGGTCTATTTTATACTAACCATAACAAAGATGATTTAATTGGCTTTGTAGATGCATATTATTTATCAGATCCACACAATGCTCGATCACAGACAGACTATGTCTTTACACATGGAGGTACGACCATATTATGGCGTTCCATGAAGCAGACGATCGCGGCCACATCTTTGAACCATTCGGAAATATGGGCCATACATGAGGGCAGCCGCGAGTGTGTCTTGTTGTGGTCGATGACCCAACATGTCCGATCAAATTGTGGGATGGCCGAGTGCAAGAAGCCGACCTGTTCACCAAATCACTTCCTACCTGCACGTTCAGGAAGTTCACGCATCATATTGGGATGCGTAGACTGAAAGATCTTCAGTGATGTTCAGAACAGGGGGTGTATACGTGTTGTACTCTTTTTCCTTCGCCATGGTTTTGTCTCACTGGGTTTTCCTGGTAAGGTTTTAATGAGGCAACATCTAAAGCGTATTACAATCCCTGTATGGTTATGGCATCCAATGGGGAGTGTTATAAATCATATTGTGGATGTCCATAACCGGTCCGGTCCATGACCTGCCCAATACCTAGAGAGAGAGAGGCGGCCGCAAGAGAGAGAGAGAGAGAGAGAGAGAGGCGGCTTAGACTTAGAGAGAATGAGAAACCCTAGTTTTCTTTTTCTTGTATTTGTACACTTTCCATATTTATGTCTTTCCTTTTATCTATTTATAATTCCCATATATAAGGGCACCTTATGTGATGATTAATGATAATAACTTACAGATTTTAATCCTTAAGTTTACAACAGCAAATGATTTGTTTCGATTGTTAAATTTGTTTTTTTGTTGACTTATTGTTATTCACGGTTAATGATTATTGCTGATTTTTTAAAAAGTTTTTCCTTTTTGATTTACTAGTTTTGTTATTCATGTGTTTCTAGCTTGCTAGAAAATAGATTTCACATATCAAGTTTTGGGAAAATGACTAATTCATCCATAGTTCTTCATTATTTTTCATAAGAAGCTAATGTGATATTCAAATACTCAATGAAAAATCATTTGTGTGCCTCTAAAATAACTAATATTCTTCCTAATTTTTGGCTTTACACTTTTGACATTGTTTACCAAATAGCTAATTTGGTTTTGGTGGTGCTAAACCAACTATTTTAATTCGGTCAAAGGAAACGTCTGATTGTTTGATCCCCTCTATTGAGAATGATGGTGTCATTGGTGAATACACTCTATTCAAATTCAAGATTCTCCCTAGAGAAATCAATAAACTTTGCATTTTCCATTTTCGGATTACCGTAATCGAAACACGGTCTCCAAGATAGATGCATAAGGGATACACCGTTTAATTTTGATAGAACCATGAAAAATGCTTCAGTGTCATGTAATTTTGTTTTTATATTTTAATCTCCATCTTAATCATGCTATTTCTTGGCAATAAAAACAATTTCTTGCTCATTATGCATTGCTCTCTTCGGAGAATGTGGTTGGCAGGGAGAGGCAAATGAAGCTTTCACAAAGGAAATGGTGAATTACGTGGATGAACTTGATGTCGATCTCGATACATTGGTTTTTGGGAAAAATTCTCACAGGTCTACAGTTTTCAACTTTTGTAACATGGTACTGGAAGGTAATAGAGATAATACACATGAGATGACGTCTTTCTACAAAAGCCCATGAGAAGATAAAAGACAATATGCCGAGAAGTTCCTTAAAAATAGCTAGGTTGAGCTGGAGGACGAGAAGAGTAAATAATTTCGGTTTAGCTTTGTTAGTTTTTAAAGTACTGCAGAGATTCATTTTAAGGCGATTGTTCTCAAGATCAAATTTTGCGGAGTTAATAACTGATTTGGTGGGATAGAATGATTGTCATGATTTTTCCATAGAAAACAATTTATGATAGAATTATTTGAATAAATAAATCTGAAAACAGTTTATTGAAAATTATTTCTTTGCTTTGGATGGTAATAATTTGGAATAACAGTAATAGAATCCAAATTTAATATATTAAAACTATATTAAATTTTGCGGGATAATTTGTTTTTGTAGATTAATTTAATAATTTTAATGTAAAATGAAAAATAGAATAAAGTTTAAATGTTATTGACTTAAACATGGTAAATAAAATTAATCATCAGGTTTAATCATATCTTTATTGTAGGACTTGTTATTAGTTTTTTTTTGTTAATTGAAATTATAGATTCATAAATCATCTATTGGGTGATCCATAAAACTTTTGTGCGGAATGAGCTTAGGCAAGTCATATGTCACAGTAAACGCTCGTACTTCTAAGTAAGCTCTTTGTTTTTAGCAAAAATAAAGAACTAGGAATGGGCACCAGAAAACGTGAGGAGTATGAGGATGGAGAGAAAAGGTCCAGAGAGAGAAAGCAAATCCGATCTTGGGTCCGGCGTAGGGCCGGCGCGTGAGCGAGCGTGCCGTCGCCGGAGCCCTTCGCTTTCCCGTTGAGAAAACTCCCCTACTTCTCCCTCGCCTCCTTTCTCTATCGCCTTGTCGGAGCTCTGGTCCAGGCCTCATCCATCGTCGTCACCTCGGGGAGTGAACCGACATCATTGGTGGCACTGCGTCTGGAGTAACGACGCGATCGTGTGAAGGGTGGGTGTGGTGAAGTCGGTTTGTTAGATTAGGTTTCGATTCCGGGAGGTGGAGGCTTCTAAAACTCCATCGCCGCCGGTCTTGTTTCCGGGAGATGGAGGCTTCCTTAGCTCTGCTTTCGCCGGCTTTAGTCTTCTGGGGGTGAAGGTGTTCTTTGCCTTGCGTCGCCGGCTCTTGGTCCCCTATTTCCGTTTTAGGGTTTTTTTATCTTTGTTTTTGCGGTTTCGGGTTGGTTTTGATGGAGGATCTCTCGTCGGAGGATGATTGACGCTCTCCGGTGGTTTATGGTGATGGTTTGTGTCAAAGCATACAAAATAACCATTTCTGCTACAAAATCCATTGGATATCCAATGCAATTTCATTTATTTGACTGTTTTAGGGGTGTCAAGTGACCCCCTTTGGGCTTTAGTGGGTCCGCCCCTGGCTGCTTCGTCTTTGATCATCCCTGTAACCTAGGTTGCATGGAAGCTTCATCGGACTTCCACTTCCCGCTTCGGAACCTTGTGGAAGCTTTCGGAATCTCGCTTCCAAAACGCTTCTAAAATATTATCTTTAAAAACACGTTGGAAGCTTACGATCCCTTTTGGAATCACGCTTCTGTTTTTTAAGACACAATGATATAAATCAATAAAAATATAAAATCATAATTTTTAATTTATACAAAATCCAAAATTTAATCGTAATGAAATAGAGAGACTAGAAATATACAAATATTAAAACTAATGCTATAAATTATCATTATGTATTAACGTTTTTATTAAAGATATAGCATATATTCAAATATATTTTGTCAATTATTTATGAAGTACTAAAAATAATTAATATAATAATTTATTTAAACTTATTTTATGTGTATTTTTACAGTTTTAATATGAAATCATTTCAAAATTTTTATAAATGAATAAATGATTTATTTTAAACTTTAATCATATTATATTTAGTCCTAGATTTTATAAATTTTCTTATATTTATATATATATTTATGGATATACTTTTCCAAGACGTATCCGCTTCCTAATTTTTTTTAAAAAATTCGCTTCTGCGCTTTCATACATTTCCGCTTCCACGTACCTGTTGGAACTATTTTTTGAACATTATGAATACAGTATTCATATGTCAAAAATGAAGTTTTATTTGAATGAGAAATGGATGTCTAATGTGTGTGATTTGAGAATCTTGTATAAAGTAGCAAATACATACATTAGATATTTGATCTTGGATTTGAGTTTTGATTTGTTAGTTGGACTTCATGTTCATTAACTTAAATCAAATATATGTTGATCTTTTATATTGATAAAATGTAAAAAAGAAATCCATTTAAAGTATATTATTTAGTTTGAATTGGTCAAACAAAAAATAATTTTACTCTTTAATTTCTTGGTCAAAATGTGGAATAAATTCATATAATAATTGACAAGAATTAAAGACTTAATTAGTGCACCATGGAGGTTTTATTTTTTGTGTTGAAAAATGAAACTTGTGTTTCTCATGATTTTGCTATAAAAGGGCTTGCTAGCATTATAGAAAATACACACATTTATACAATCAAGAAACATTTCTCCCACTCAGAATAGTTATGCTAGTATATTTTTTATTTTGAGTCTGAGAATACATCACAAAATAGGATCGATTGATTCTCTTTTTCGGTGATGGTAAACAGAAACAATGCTGCAGTTGTATCCTGGGAATCTGAGCGCCATGAAACCGTCACACTATGGAGCGTTTAAAGATTTAAGGAAAGAGATTAACTATCTCGACTCTGCAATTCTTCTTTATTTTTATATTTCGGTATTGAAATTTTAATTTATGTTCTTATTATTCTTTACAAATATCAGTTGTCCTATGGTAGTAAAATAAAGTTCCTACACTCTTAAATCTTTAAATATTGTTTATGCTTTTTCACTAACAATACTGATATTTTGTTGAAATTTTTTTCTAAGAACAGGTTATATGAAATAAGAAATTAAATCATTGTTGGAACCAGGTAATGCAAGACGATGGAAATCATTTTTTCATTAGAATTATCGTTTATTTATTATTATAGTTTTCAGTCAATTGTTTCTTTTGTTGAGCAGGTGTTCATCATCCTAACAATCAAACTGGAAAATAAATGCAGGGTTTGTTGAGTTATTTTATTGCAGGTTTTAATAAAATAAAAAAAAAACTGTTGGTTTTTAATTTTGATTTTGGTTTGACATGTTCAAAGCACTGATTTGGTTTCCATTGTTTTTAACTCTTAAAACGTTTTATGTAAGAAGAAAAGTGCATACATTTTTTTTTTTAATTTACTGCATCATAAAGGTGTTTAAAAGAAAACGTTACTAGTCTCAGTGTGTGTTAATGCTTTGACTTGTCTGATTTAATTATCAAGAATAACGTTTTTTGTTTCATTGTTACAGATTTTCTCCTTAAGCGTGATTTAATTTAGTTAGAAAATACATGTGTGACCAATGAGAAAAGAAAAAGATACTCAAGTTTTATGTATGGTGATACCATAGTTATATATATATATATATATAAACATTTTGATCTTTGAGAGATTAAGTTGTGTGGATGGAAATGGATTTTGTGAGTCGACATCCCAAATTAAGTTTGGGAGAGGTCTGCTACATATAAATCATTTGCCATAGAAAATAAAATGTTTGTTGATATTGATCAAAAACGTTTATATTTAATCAATGCTTAAATGCAAGTTACAAGAAGATTGACCATGCAAAAACAATGAGAATTGTCAGACCAATGTGACTGAAACTGACATGTGTTTTGTAGTTTCTAAAGTCAGTATGATTGAGAATAATCATATAAAATTGTGTGTTTTTTATAGCAAAAATAATATCTTGTAATGATATGTATATTTGCTAAAAAAATCAAAATATGTGTTTGGAAAAGATCCAAAACATACAAGTTATATTTATAAATCAACTTGAGAGAACTATGAAAATAGTTTTTATGAAAAATGTGAATTTCTAAAAATGAAACACATTTTTCAAGAAAATTATAATTATTTTCGAAATTGTTTTTTATTCATTTAAATCTAAAAGAGTTGTACATTAACTTTCTAAACTCTTAAGAGATGTTAAATGTATATATGCATGTTTTTGAGTTATCTCAAGAAATGTGGGTAAGCTTTGCTTACCACATAAAGTCGTTGGCAAGAGGTGATATGAACTTAGTGATAGTTATCACAATATGATTTAAAAAAAAAAAACTAGTGTCATACACTGAATTTTCTGTATAATGATTAATTCTATCTTGGAAAAAGATGACAAAAATCATTAGACAATTGATCTCGACTAATTTCAAGAGATTATGTTCATTGTGATGACAACCTAAGATCCTTTTATTAAAGGTGTGTCATGAGATCATATTGTATATCATCAAGAGGAATGGGTTAACCAGTGAATTATGATGAGGTTTGGCGGTAACTCTACCTAACTGACTGGAGATCCCAAGAAATAGGTTCAAAGAGACAACTAAGTCAAACTAAATCTGCCCAAAGCACTGTATGACTTCGGTCTATACCCAGTTCCTATGATGATTAAACAGTGCTACATGTAAGGAATAAAGGATAAGCATTAGCTTTTAATGATTTGTGTCCATTGTTTTGAGATATGAATGGAGTAGTACATGATACTCCTCTAAACAAAACTAATGGCAAATCACCTTGTGAGTGTGAAATGGGGCCGTTTCTAGGAGAATGAAGGAAATGCTATATTCTCCAAGTTCACTCATGATTAACCAGGACTGTTCACGGCCAAAATGAACACAATAGAGAACCTAGTTCTGTGAGAGAATGAAACTGTGTTATAGCTATTGTCTAGGTTTACACCAAAGCCCGGGAGGTTCAAGACATCATGGCCACCTCCTGGCCGAGTAAATCCGATAGCTATTAACAATGACTGGTTCAAGGCTGAAAAATTGCTACCAACTCATCATGCAGTGGATTTTTCGTTTGTCCTCTCAAAAGTCCTAAGGCCGAGTCTTGTCTAGGAAGTCAAGTCTGTCGAGTCGTCTAGTGTCTAGAGTCATTTCTATTCATGTGGAGGATTGTTGGAACTATTTTTTGAACATTATGAATAAGGTATTCATATGTCAAAAATGAAGTTTTATTTGAATGAGAAATGAATGTCTAATGTGTGTGATTTGAGAATCTTGTATAAAGTGGCAAATATATACATTAGATATTTGATCTTGGATTTGGGTTTTGATTTGTTAGTTAGACTTCATGTTCATTAACTTAAATCAAATATATGTTGATCTTGGATTTGGGTTTTGATTACGAGGGGTCTGACCATAAACCCTTATTATCTATGCTGGAACCGAACAAGAAGAAAAGACAGGGCATGTTTCGCTATGACAGACGCCTAAAAGACAATGAAGAAGTTTGAGAGCTAGTCTGGCAAATCTGGGAAGAAGGAGCCGCGTTTTCGGTCCAAGAAAAGATTGAGGCAACCCGCAAAGCCATCTCTGCATGGAACAAAACTAAACAGCGGAACAGTCGCTTGACCATCGAGGAAAAGAAAGTTGAGCTAGAAGCTGCGCTCTCAGATGTAGCCAATGATACAGTGCTTATAAAACAAATCTCTCAGGACCTAAAAACGTCTTATCAAGCGGAGGAGTCCTATTGGAAGCAGCGTAGTCGGCTACTTTGGCTCAGACTCGGAGATCGCAATTCCGGCTTCTTTCATGCTATCACCAGAGGAAGACGACGAGCAAATATGCTGTCAATCATTGAAGATGACCAGGGGAGACCGGTTCATAAGGAGGAACAAATAGCTCAAGTTATCGTTGCATACTTTGGGAATCTGTTCTCATCCTCTGCTACAAACAGTGAGGAGACAGTTAACTATGCTTTGGATCCGGTCATTTCGACAGAAGATAACGACCGCCTGACTCAAATTCCATCGGCTGCGGAGGTCAAAGAGGCCGTCTTCTCGATTTATGCCGATAAAGCACCTGGCCCGGATAGGTTTTCAGCGGGTTTCTTCCATTCCAACTGGAATAATATTGGAGATGCGATCACTAAAGAGATCCAGCTATTCTTTACTTCGGGGAGCCTGCCGGATAAGATTAATCACACACACGTTCGGTTAATCCCAAAGGTCCACAGGCCCCAGACAGTGATGGAGTATCGACCGATTGCGCTGTGCAAAGTCTACTATAAGATCATCTCCAAGATTTTCACAAGAAGACTGCAACCGTTACTGTCCTCGATTATATTGGAGAACCAATCCGCTTTTGTGCCTAGGAGAGCAATATCCGACAATGTGCTGATTACTCACGAGGTACTGCATTATTTAAAGACGTCGGAGGTGGAGGTGCGGTGTCCCTTGGCTGTAAAGACTGATATGAGCAAAGCATACAACCGGCTCGAATGGGAATTCATCTCGCTTGTGCTACGTAGGATGGGGTTCCATCCGAAGTGGATTACACTAGTCATGCAATGTATCACCACTGTTACATACTCCTTTCTCATCAACGGCTCGCCTAGAGGAAGGGTTAAACCGAGTAGAGGAATCCGTCAAGGTGACCCGCTCTCACCATACATCTTCATTTTGTGTAGTGAGGTACTCTCGGGACTATGTATCAAAGCAAAAGCGAACGGGACCATGAAAGGAATTAGAGTCGCTAGAGGCTGTCCCCGAGTCAACCATCTGTTGTTTGCGGACGATACAATGTTCTTTATCGATGCCACTAACGAAAGCAGCAAAACCCTCAAGGATCTCCTTCGCCGGTATGAATGCGCGTCCGGAAAATCCATCAACACTGCAAAATCTTCGATCTCTTTCTCCAGGAGAACCCCGGGACAGTTGAAGTCAACAGTTAAAGACATTCTACAGATTCCAAAAGAGAGAGGCGTAGGGAAATACCTTGGGCTACCGGAGCATTTCGGTCGCCGGAAAAGAGATAGCTTCGCTTCGATTGTGGATAGGATCAAGCAGAAAGCGAAAGGATGGTCTAATAGGTATCTGTCCACCACGGGAAAACTTGTCATGTTGAAGACCGTTTTAACCCCAATCCCATCTTACGCGATGACCTGCTTCAAACTCCCGGTTTCTCTATGCAAGCAAATCCAATCGGTAGTCACTAGATTTTGGTGGGATTCAAACACGGGAGCAAAGAAAATGGCTTGGATGTTTTGGGACGATATGACACAGAAAAAGGCAAACGGAGGGCTTGGTTTCAGGGACTTCCAATGCTTCAATGACGCTTTTCTCGCCAAGCTTAGCTGGAGGCTACTGCACAACCCCTCGTGCCTCTTGGCCAAGGTACTGTTCGGGAAATACTGTCTAACAGAAGATTTTCTCCACTGTCCAGAACGTACAGCTGAATCGCACGGTTGGCGAGGCATATTATTAGGAAGAGACCTCTTAGTAAGGAACATGGGGTGGTCTGTGGGAGACGGTACCATGATTAACGCATGGAACGATCCATGGCTTAGCTCCACGCAACAGCTACGGCCAATGGGACCACCACCTGAGGGTCATGAGGAGCTGAAAGTTGCTGATCTGTTTGTTGCGGAATCAACAGAATGGAACCTAGAAAGGATCTGTTTGTTGCGGAATCAACAGAATGGAACCTAGAAAGGATCCAACAAATCTTCCCAGCCCATCTAGAAACAATTCTGAGCATAAAGCCAAGCAAGCTTGGGGCGCCTGATAAACTATCTTGGATTCATACTATAGATGGAGGGTACACTACGAAGTCCGGATACATTGCGGCTGTCGAATTCAGAAACGAGGATGAAGAGAGTCAACAACGAAACCAAATAAACTGGATCAAGGGTGTATGGAACCTGAAGACTGCTCCAAAAGTCCAGCTACTCATATGGAAGAAAAATTGCTTGCCAGACACGTGAATGTTGATCCTCTGTGTAAAAGGTGCGGAAGACTCGAATATATTAATCATCTCCTATTCCAGTGTGAGTTTGCCGAGAAGGTATGGAAGGCAGCCCCTTTCATGAATCAAGTTGATAGGAGAGGATCATTAGATTTGGAAAACGATTGGATGAGGTTGATTGAGAACCCTTGCCTGCCACCGGTGGGAATCGTGACGGGACAGCTCGCGCCATGGATCGCATGGTCCATTTGGACTGCTCGAAACAATCTGATCTTCAATAACAAACAGAGCTCGATCGAGGATACTGTATCCAAAGCTGTTGCAGCGGCTAGAGAGTGGTTGAGTGCTCAAACCAAAGACGAGAAACGACTACCTATTCACAAGAAGGTGAGACATGTATCAAACCGTGATGTGGTGATTCAAACGGATGCTGCTTGGAATGGGAACTCCAAGGCTGCAGGACTGGGTTGGGTTATTAAAAAAACAGGGGAAAAGAAAAATTTCCAAGATTCAGCTTGGTTTGTCAGTTCACCGCTAGTTGCAGAAGGAATGGCCATGAGGGAAGCAGTAAAGAAATGCAAAGAGCTGGGGATCCAGCGAGTTCGTTGCGAGTCGGATTCGTCGCAGCTTATCAATGCTTTAAACTCGACTGTAGAACCACCTGAGATCTATGGTATTGTAGCAGACATTAGGATAGAGTGTGCTGCTTTTGAGTCTTTTTCTTTTGATTGGATTCCTCGTGGACGAAATTCTGATGCTGATACTTTGGCAAATCAAGCACTATGCCTTGTAACGGTTGCACAAACCGCTTGACTCTATGATTTTAATGAAGTAGCGTTCCAAAAAAAAAAGATATTTGATCTTGGATTTGGGTTTTGATTTGTTAGTTGGACTTCATGTTCATTAACTTAAATCAAATATATGTTGATCTTTTATATTGATAAAATATAAAAAAGAAATTCATTTTAAAGTATATTATTTAGTTTGAATTGGTCAAACAAAAAATAATTTTATTCTTTAATTTCTTGGTCAAAATGTGAAATAAATTCACATAATAATTGACAAGAATTAAAGACTCCATTAATGCACCATGGAGGTTTCATTTTTTGTGTTGAAAAATGAAACTTGTGCTTCTCATGATTTTTCTATGAAAGGGCATGCTAGCATTATAGAAAATACACACATTCATACAATCAAGAAACATTTTTCCCACTCAGAATAGTTATGCTAGTATTTTTTTTATTTTGAGTCTGAGAGTAAATCACAGAAATAGGGTCGATAGATTCTGTTTTTCGGTGAAGGTAAACATAAACAATGTTGCAGTTGTATCCTGGGAATCTGAGCGCTATGAAACCGTCACACTACGGAGCGTTTAAAGATTTAAAGAAAGAGATTAACTATCTCGACTCTGCAATTCTTCTTTATTTTTATATTTCTATATTAAAATTTTAATTTATGTTTTTATTATTCTTTATAAATATCTGTTGTGTTATGGTAGTAAAATAAAGTTCCTACGGCTACGCATAATATAACCGTCGTCTCCTAGTTTCCTTTCAAATCGTAAGTTCACGTACCCCGTACTTTATATATATTACGCCTTTCATCACTCAACTACATCTTCATGAATTACTCTTGGCTGTTATAGACTCTGATAAAATCTCATGTGATCCCTTTTCTTGGTCTGAATTGGGGATTGAGACAGACAAATATCTAAACTTGTGACCCTAATCGAGTTTCTCATTGGAGCTATAAACCCTAATCCATGTCTGCCCAAAGAGTCTCTTCTCGTTCTAGGGATTCCATCAGCAGTCTCCCAGACGAGGTCCTCAGTAAAATCCTGTCTCTGCTTCCACATCGGTTCTGTCACATCCTGGTTCTCCCAAACCGGAATGGTTTTGTTTTTCTTGATTATTAACTTGATTTAGACCAAAGTCCATAAGCTTTTATCCTTCTTTTCTGGCCCGTGTAGTAAACCCTAAGGTTTCCTCTTCTTTTCTTATAAAAAGGAGCCTCCTCATTCTCTTCTCTCCCATTAGAAATTAGAGCGAAGCCTTGCAGAGTTCCAGAGAGATCTGAAAACCCTAGCCGTCAAGGTTTCTCTTTTCTTCTCTCTCGTTCTCTCTCGCCTGCGTCTCTCTCTCTCTCTCTCTCTCTCTCTCTCTCCTTGGTGTTCGCCGTTTGCTGAAGGCTGGAGCCAAGCCGTTGGAGATCCCCGATGAACCGATCCAATTCTATGTCCAGATCTCTCCTTGTCTTCTTTCTAGATCTGGTCGCTGGTGAGGTAAGGAACCCTAGTTCTCGTTTCCTCCAT
>NC_027751.1:13515285-13538924 GCF_000695525.1 Brassica oleracea var. oleracea
ATGTCGTGGAGACAACGTGGAACGTATGAACATGGTGGCGGATCAAGCGAGAACCAATGTCGGTAACTTGATTGCGTGAAGGCGTGAGACAGCGTGATGTCGTGGAGACAACACAACATGAAAGTTCTCGCGCGACACCATGAGGAACGCGGGTACCGATTTAGGTGGCGTGGTCTCATTGTTGGCACCGCCGGGGTTTATCCTCGTTTCTTGTTGATTGCTTTTGCCTTACTGGATGTTTAAGTTAGATACTTATGCTATGTTGTGTGATGATTATTGGTGATTGATTTCGGGGCTCCAAGAGCTTCCCTCACTGAGCTTTTGTCGAAATGCTCACCCCTCCTTCTTCCCTTTTCATTTCAGGTTCGGCTCATATTGGTGGGTTTTTGTCAAAGACGTCCTCGGATCCTAAAGACACATTGTTTCGGCCTTCTGGCTGGAGACAAATGTCATGATATCGCCTACCATTTCAGCTATGCTGGGTCGGGGTGTCACAAGTGGTATCAGAGCCCAGGAAAGACTCTCTAGTCCTAACCTAGAGGGTCAGTCTCGACTCAAACCAATATGAATTGAACAAGTTCCTAGTGTGATGATTATTGGTGATTGATTTCGGGGCTCCAAGAGCTTCCCTCACTGAGCTTTTGTCGAAATGCTCACCCCTCCTTCTTCCCTTTTCATTTCAGGTTCAGCTCATATTGGTGGGTTTTTGTCAAAGATGTCCTGGGATCCTAAAGACACATTGTTTCGGCCTTGTGGCTGGAGACAAATGTCATGATATCGCCGACCATTTCAGCTATGCTGGGTCGGGGTGTCACAGGTTCTATCCAAACGGTGGAAGAATCTTCTCCCCCTTGTAGACAGCCTCGATTTGAGCGACGCAATTGGCGATCCCCGTGGCTTCTCTGCATTCGTGGACACAACGCTCGCTCTCTTAACCAACTCTTCAATCATCAAAAGATTTTCTCTCAGCTGTGTTCACACAGACACGACACAACCAGAGTGGACACTTGGATTCGCACTGCCCTTGAGCGATTCTTGGAACTTCACTTGGAGAGCGCATGTTTGCACGGTATGAAAACAGAGTCCTTCACGAGCAACACGCTGGTCAAGCTCACGTTATCTAATGGGTTTTTTTCTTTCTGGTCTTCCTCCTCCTAATGGCGGCGTGTTTTTCCCAAACCTCTAAACGTTTTCTCTCGTTTCGGTTGGGTTTGAGCCTTGTGAGGTGTATGAGTATCTCATCTCTGGCTGCCCTGTGCTTGAGGAGTTATTCATACGCTATGCTTCTCCCTCGGAGTGTAGCTGGATGGTTGTGAATCAGTCCATCGCAGTGTCGAGTCCTTCTATTAAGAGAATGTCCATCTCTTACCCTTCTCGTGATTACTGGGAGCCTCCCGCTAGTGAGGTGTTTCGGACACCGAGTCTTGTCTACCTTGACCATTCTGGTTACGTGGCCGGACATTATCATGTTGATTTGTTGAAGCTAGACTGGATCTTAGACGGGAGCGAGTTTTAGCTGTGGAGGAGGATGGTATTGATGATTCTAGTGACGGTGGTTGGGATGAGGATGTTTATGATGAAGATGGCAGTTGTTTTGGTGTGGAGCATAATGCAGAGGTTCATGATGATGTTATAGATGATGATGATGCTGATATAGATGATAATGATGCTGCTGATGATGATAGTGATAGTGATAGTGATGGAGAAGATAGTTTGCCTGATGTTGCGAATCTGGTTGAAGGGATAAGCAACGTTAAAACTCTTCACTTGTCTCCTTATTTTCTTGAGGTCGGTCAGCTTTCTTCTTCTTTTATTGATTGGTTTCAGATCTAATGTTTGGTTTTGTTTTTTGATCTAAGGTGTTTGACATTTGCTGTAAATCGATGCCGGTGTTTCACAAGCTCCTTACTTTGTCTTTTGAGAGTGACAAAGAAAGAGGATGCAAGTGGTGCCACTTCTTCTCAAAAACTCTCCCAACCTGGAAACTTTAGTCATCAAGGTAAATTAAATACACAGTAGCAGTACCCAGGATTGGTCCCATAGGAAATACGAAACCGAGGCTCCTAGATAATATATAAAAAATATATCGATAAAAACTTAAGTTTATAATAAAAAAATACAATATCCTCAAAAGTAAGAAAAAATATCAGTTCTTAAATATAGATTTTCTTGTATTTTTTCTTGCAAAATCATCTATCAAATTTTCGTAATCAAGATTTTTGATTATATTTTTTTCGATCAACAATATAGTTAAACTATTTAACTTTTCTTATGAAATAGTTGACCGTAGGTAAGACATTATCAGCTTCAACTTTGAGAAGTTTCTTTCGTCTGTGAAGAAAAAATGTTTAACCTAGAAAATAATTATTCAAAATCAGTTATTTTCTTTTTTTGTTGTCGTCACAATTTTTTTTTCTTTTTTTTTTGCCTTTTAATCTACTCATATTTAATAATACAGAATATATAAATTTTAATTATTTTTGTATTATAGTGATGTTCCACAACTTTCCTTTCTTATCGTTTATATACCACATAACAAATTATCAAATTGATATAATTATAAGTAATGACATTGAAGAAAATAGGTCGACAAAAATAATAGGCCCTATACGTTTTTGTCGTAAGTTTTGGGTCAAGCCCGGGCCTGCACAGTAGATTAATTGCTAGATTGTTGTTATATACCTGAGTTTTTGCTTTTTAGGGTCTTGTGCACCAAGTTACAGATAAATGCGGGGACGCCTGTGTTTGCATAGCTAAGAAAAAGAAGAAGATGGAGGAGGAGGAGAAAGTATGTTGTTTATCGACATGTCAAGTGAAGGTGCTAAACATTTCAGGGTATGGAGGAACTGGTAGAGAGCGAAAACAGATGAGGCATTTCTTGGGAAATTTGAAATGTCTTGAAACTGTCAAGGTTGGTCTTGTAGCTGAGAATCACCACGAAGACAACAGTGTTAACAATCACTACCAGAGAATCACCAATGCTCTTACTAAGCTTCCCAGAGTTTCATCAAATTGTCAAATCCATTTCTTTTGATTTCCCTCTTAGGAACCAAATCATTAGCATGCTTAATGATCTTTTAGAAGAGAAACTCTACCTTTTCTACTAGAATAATCAGAATTCATATTTACTTGAGAGCCTCAGTTTTGGGAATAAGTTCTGAGTATGTCTCAAAAGACAATGCATTTGTAGACGATATGCTTCATCATTTCAAGTAAAAAGATTCTGGTGAAAAATTTATAGAAGAAGCAGACCATGCCCAAAACGCTGCGTTCGAGCTCGTTCGCTCTTGTAACTCCTAGTCTATTATTTTTTGTTTTAAATCTCGTATATTCTTGTTAACCAAAGCAAGATGCTTCGTCTTTGATCATCCCTGTAAAAACCAAAAACTAAAATAGCTAAACCCAAATTCACAAATAACTGAACGGTTAGAATATTTCATAAACCAAAAACCAAAAACCATAACTTAACCGGAACCAAACCAAAACCTAAAAAATACAACCTAAACCATAAACCAAACGCCATACCTAAACATATTGAACATACCTAAACATATTAGACCTATTAGTGAACAAACAAACATGTTAATAAATTTGTTAACAAAAGATAATCCCCAAAAAGCATAATAGATAGATTAAAGCTCAAAATCTAGTGTTAATTTTTTATTTTTATATTTTTTTTTTTTTGAAACAAAATCTAGTGTTAATTAACCTGAAAAAGTAGTAGATAGATTAAAGCTAGGGTCATCCAAAACCAACCATCATTATGTGTTTAAACAATAATTTCATATTTTGATCTACATAAAGTAAAATTGGCATTCTATGAAGTAGAAAATGAAATACACTTTTTTCATTGAATCTACTATGTTTAGAATATGTGATCTACGTAAATAACAGTAATCTAAAAATATTTGGAATACACATTCTACGCTTAACCTATTGCTCTAAAATATGTAGAAATCAAAATCTACACATTACTATAAATCTAAAATCAACAGAAATCAAAATCTACACATTACTATAAATCTAAAACTTGTAGAAATTGATTTCAAATATGTTTAATGTATTCTACATATAGTAGAAAACATATTCTACGGATAAGGATAATCAGTTCCGAAAATATGGGAAGAAAATATTTGAAAATATTTGAAAATATTATGTTTCCATATATTAAAAATCGATTTAAAAAAATTAAAAATGATTTAATGTTTTCTTTTATTTACTTACTTTTTAACAATTGATTTTTTTTTTAAAAAAAGTCGTTTTTTAAATTAAAAATTAAAAAAAATCCCATTTTTATTTGGGGATTTTTAATGTTTTGTTTTAGTTTAATCACTTTAATTATTTATCACATTTTAATATTTAACAATTTTTTTTCTTAATTGTAATTTCGAATTTATAATTGAAATTAAATTTATTATTGTCATTTTGAAAATAATTAGCCTAATGAGACATAAATAATATGAGATTAGTCTAATAGGACATAGTTATCATTTTTGGCCTAAAAAACAATTTCCCATTATTTTAAGTGATGAGTCATAAGTTTAAATTTATACTAAGCAATTTATATTTATATTTTTATTTGAAACTTTATTAAATAAGTAGAGACACAAATTATTATAGAATTCTAAATATTTTTATACTATTTATTATTTGAGAAGTGATTTTGCTTTGTTTGTCATGTTCTTCATAGTTTTAGGTAATTTTGCGTATTTGTCATGTTCTTCATAGTTTTAGGTAATTTTGTTTATTTATCACGTTTTTACTTTTTCTTAATGATGAGTCATCAATTTAAAATATCATGACAAGATTACAATCACCTCCTTTTGAGTTTGTTCAAGAATGAGAGATTTGATCATTCCTCTAATATTGTTTCTTCCTAATACCCTATCTATCTATTATAATTGTAAGAATAAGAGATTTGAACTATTTATTATAAGTTTTCTGGTTTATCATTTAATAAATCAAACAGTTATTAATTTATACATAGTTTACATATACTAGAATAGGAAAGTATTATGTATATTTTTATATGTATACTCTTAAATAACTAAACTTCAAAAGTGTAAGCTAATAAAATAAGTAATTTGTTTTGTGGTTCTAGAATTAGATGATTTTTAGACCGAATTGGTGAATATATACTGGACATACATCTATATTTAGAGTCTTCACTTATATTTTATAACAGTTTGATATATTAGATTTAAACAATAATCTGTTAATATAGTTTGCCGGTGATTTTCTTCTAAATTTTGATTCTTAGATATATTTCTGGAGTGAAACTATTTTTTACAAATGTCCATTTTTTTTTTAATTGACACTTGTGTAATTCACTGAATTCATAGAAGAAGTTAAAAATGAAACTAAACTCATATCAATGAAGCAAAGACGAGAACGAAAGAACAATTTTATAGAGGTAAAAAATGAAATCACTTATGGAGAGTCAATAGTAAACAAATCGAGAGCAGAAAACCTAATCTCCTTTCGTCATTATACAATCGATGTTGTCTATTTGGTTTTCGTGATTTGTGTTAGCTGCTAAATTTAATTTCATTTTGTGCATACGAAGTCTTAAAAGTAATTAAAATAAGATGTAATATGTTAACTCTTCAACAACGATGATACATTTAAGAGACCAATATTTATATTTGTCATTTTATAATCAATAAAAATTGGAGTGTTGCAAAATTTTAAAATCATTTAATGAACAAACATAATTATAAAAACTCATTCCGCACATGTGCACGGATTATCATCTAATATATATATATATACTTAATGAGCTGGACGTTACTGTAATGATTAAAATTTTATGGTCTTCGTAAGTATAACATGTATTGTATAAATAAATAAATAAATAAGTGGAAGTAAGAGTTAGAATATAATTTTAAAAAATATCTTCAAAAATTATGTATTATATTATATTAAATATTCTGTTTTAGGAAATCTTTAAAATAATATTTTTATATAATATGTGGCTTAATGTTTTAATATGTATTAGTTTATTTTAAATAGCTTATTTATAGTTTAGTATAATGAAATAATATTATATTTGATTGCAATTTACATGATCTTCATCTTCATCATAATATGTAGTTATACGACAAACAAAATCATTTATATCCTGAAGTTTCTTAAAATTATTTGAATTTATAGATACATTTGATTAGGTTCCTAATTTTATTAACTAATATATTATATTTAATATAAAAGCAAATAAACGTATCTAACATCTTGAAAATGTTTAGTGGGATCTCTTATATTATATTTCTTAATGTTCTGAAATGAATCTAATATTATTGATTAATTGTGTAAACAGCTAAATTATACTTAGTAATTAATATTGTGTTTAATTACAAAATGAATTTATATTATATATCCAATTATTATAATAGAATCTTTTCAAACTTAAATATTATATTATACTAGAGATTTTGGCCCGGAATTAGACAAATGTCAATATATCTATATATATAAAGAAATGTTCGCCTCTCTCCCGTGAAGCCACGTCATCATGTCGTGCGTTATGGGAGTGACACGTGTTCCATTTTATATTTGGAGACAAAATAAATGAATGCAGTCATGGGTAATCGAACCCAGCACCTCTAGCACTGGTAATTTCTCTTAGAACCACTAGGCTGAAGTCACTTTTTATAAATATGTGGCCGCGAAAATACTTATTATCATGTCGGCTGGAAGCCCATGCTTCTTCTGCTTGTGGCCAGGGCTGACACTGAACTGACGTCAAGATGAAGATCGTGAAGTTAAAAACTTTGCTCCAAACAGTTTTGCAATGTTTCCAACCTTTATAACTTGATGCGTATAATATATATCAAAATACATTTGTTGTACACGTTTTTATTAGTTTTTCTTTTAAAAGAAGATATTTACAGTTACAAATGTTTTGTGCCAGTGAAGTAATGGTTGAAAACCTCTATACATATGTCATTTTAAAATAACACTCAACTTCTATATATAGTCAATACATATGTCCATGTTATATTATAGACTAAATATTTTCTCTTTTAAAAATATAGAAAACAATTTTTTTAGTTTACAAGCAAATGTTGTAGAGCAAGTATGCATTATACAAAATAATATATATTTAAAATCCATACGCAAAAACATAAAAGTTGTTATAGGCCTCTTTCTAACACATGCACACTCCACTATGAATAAAAATTAAAAAGAAAAAACAGTATTGTCATCAAACTTTATCACAAATCCACATTTGTACATCTATAATTATGAGTTGGACAATTAGTTAATTTGATACAATACCAAAGCAAGAATAATCGAAAAACAACTATACCACCGCATACTAATAAGTAAAACACATAACAGATAACCAAATTTTTGAATCTTAAAACAAATTTCAACTCGAACATTTAGTGAATATCAAATTAACTAATATCCCGCCCGTAGGGCGGACCGACCCTAGTTTAATATATATAATGCACAGATATTACATCCCTTGATATAACTAGGGCTGGGACGGATCCGGATATCCGGGAAATTTAGGGTATCCGGATCCGGATCCGGATCCGTCGGATCCGTGGATTTAATATCCGGATCCGGATTCGTGGTTTCCGGATATCCGGATTTCGGATATCCGTCTCTATATTCAATTATCCGCGAATATCCGGATCCGGATCCGGATCCGCAAAAATAATTAAAAATAATAACTTTTTTTTAAAAACTAAAATTTTAAAAATAATACATAAATGAAATATTTATACAAGAGTTATAAATATATATATATATATATATATATGTCTATAATATTGTAAAAACTAAAATATAATATTACAAAATTAATTTATGTATAAATATTATTATATAAAGTATAAATATTAATGAAATTTAAAAAGTTAATGTGTTTTAAAAGTACGGATCCGGATCCGGATATCCTGACCTAAAAATTAAGATATCCGGATCCGGATCCGGTTTGGACGGATCCAAGATTTTACTATCCGGATTCGGATCCGGGCACCCCGGATATCCTATTTTCGGAGCGGATACGGAGCGGATCTCGGATCGAATCCGGATCTCGGATAATAAGTCCCAGACCTAGATATAACCATGTACTGAATCAGAAATGAGTAAAACTGATAAATTATCATTTGTACTATCTAAAATACATATGGAAAGATGAGCAAATGCGTTTTGGTGTTAAAAAAAAAAAGAGCAAATGTGTAATGTATAAAAAATAGTTAATTCTAAGTTACGATTCAAATATTTTTTGTCTATATATTGGGTTATCCTGAAACTAAATTATTAATCATAAGTAAATTCCATCCGGTCGCGATAGAAATTAACCATATATTTTATGTACACGTGGTTTATATATTTTAAATTTTTAAATTTGTCATTTTTACTATTATGAGGATTGTTTTGTTTGATTTTTTTTTTATAAATATTTATTGGTATTACAATTTTTAATATTTTCCTTTGGTTCATGTATATTTATTGACACTCATGTGTTTTAACTATCGTTGGGAGAAACCAAGAAACAGACCATATATATAAGTCGTAAGAAATTCCAACTATGGTTCGGTTACTTGTATACTATCGCTTTTTCAAATATATTGAGTTTCATACTTTAAACTCAAACGCCTACAAGATAGCGGACAAAGCTTCGAAGGCTTTCCCTTGTAAACTAAGTTTCACATTTACATCCATTGCTTAATGGGCCTAAAGAAATTAAGTCCCATTAATTATTGGGCTTGAGTAAATTTGAGATTTCTTAAGTAGCTGGTAAGTTAAAATATAAGCGCATTTCTTAAGGAAGAGGTCATCCGAAGGTAATGGGAGCTAGTTTGATGCATTGTATAAACTCCATGTTATAATCTGAATGTATTCATGCATGAAGTAAACCACACCATTGTTTTCCAAGATGCAAAAGCCCGTGAACATTTTAATTAAAATGCACATAACTCTGCTCACAGTCGGAGATAGTTTGCAGTACATTCTAAAAGTATAAAGATGAAATATAGGAAAATAGTTATTGCACAGAGCTTGTAATGTGGGGTACAAAATCTAAGTGAGAACGACGGTTTGCAAGACTTCCAACTATCATTTACATAGCGTTTGCGGCTCTGCTCTTCATCTCCAAAGTTTGGTGGTGTTGGTTGATTCACTACTCCATTGCTTTTGTGGTGTTGGTTTGTTATGAATTGCTAACCTTGGTGGTTGGTTGTGACAAAGGTAAGGATTTCTTCATGAATCTCATCGTCTTCTTCTAAACCTGTAATAAGTAAAGGCAATTGGGTGGTTAAATGTTTCAGACAATGCTTATCATATATCGTTTTGTTTAACAGAGAAGAGAAGGTGGTGAGACATACCTATCTCCAGAGTTGCAACCGATGGACCTCCTGCTGCAACAATAATTACGTAAGAAAAAGGCTTTTGTCCTTAGAGAGACTCATCAAAAAGGAGCAAATAAGATGTCCTTACATCAGACTGCTTGATTTCACACAGGGTGCTGGGCATATATTGGTCTTTGATAGATAAATCACATCCTTGGCGCCCAACAGTGAATACATGGCCCCTCATGATATGGTGTGGGTTCTGAAATTACATAGAAAAAAGCATTAGGACAGTTAGAAACAGAAGTATCGTAGTCAAGAAGTGGAAAAGTATCAGACATAACAACATAGTTCTGTCGGAAAAATATAAAAGAACCGAACATGAAGTGAACTAAACTCGTTGGGCATGAACTGAAAGACCAAACCTTCACAACAATAATTTTAGCACGAAGTGCACACTGCTCACTACAAGAAATATGTACATTGTTAACGCGAGAAATATGCTATATTAGATATATTATAGCGAATTCATAAATGCTATGTATACGGCAACTTGCAGACACAAAAAAAGTCACAGAGACACATACATAACAACATACTTATGGGTAATGCCGAAAAAAATATAAAAGAAACGGACATGCAGACAACTAAACTCGTTGCTCATGAACTGAAAGACCAAACCTTTACTAAAAATATTACACGAACAGCACACTGCTAAACCCTAAAGGCGCAATTCACAGACTATTAGATCAAACCAATAAAAAAACAATCACTTATGAAACTTGACCCACCTGAGAATACTGAGAAAGTATCTTCGCACGTGGTGCCTTAGCTAGCTTCTTCCCTGCCTTCGACTTCTCACCATCCGTCACAACTTCACCTAGATCCACAAAAACATTAGAAATCATAATTAATGAGACAAAATCGTGAGACAGACCACCAAACCTGCTATTGTAGGTGTCACCGCCACATCGGCTTCAGGGTTTGTGTCGGCTTCAAGAGAGATCTTCATCACAGGCACATCGGTTAAAACAGGCTTCTTTGCATCCATAGCTTACGGATCAGAGGATCCAAGCTCCGACTCTCCAGATTTCGAATCCAGGATCTGAAACCGGTCCTTATTTCTCAACCGGAATCTCGCTCGCCGACGAAGACCCGCCGGTTCCGCTCGCTACCTAAGTTAAAAAAAAATTGAAAATCAGATTTGAAACCAAAAAAAAAAAAAAATTCAGATTCGGATAAGAACTAACGTACAGATTAAATAGCAGCATGGATCTTGACCTTAGATCGCTTGGTAGGGCGTGGAGATGAGAAGACGGTTCAGGGGATGAAGAAGAAGAAGAGAAACTCTTGGAAGATGAAGAGCTACGACTGGTCTTAACCATGTCTCACAATTTTTTTTTCAATCTCGATCTTGTTCCCGATATAGAGAAGGAGAGGAAAGAGACGGAATCAAAAATATCAGAGACTTTATGTAAATGAGAAGAAAAACAGAACCAAACGTCGCGTCTTCATCATCTCCACGTGATAACCAAACCAAACCAAACATTAAATCATATGTATTTAAAATGGGCCACTTCGATTTTATATCAGCCCACATAAGTGTGGCCCGATTGTAACTTCAAAGACTGTCTGATGTGGCAAAACGAAGTTTCACTATTGGTTGATTTTTTATAGTGACGTGGATATAGCTTTATAGTGGAAGATATTGGTGTTTTAGTATTGTTAGATATTACAACTCATATATTGTACTCAATTTTTTTTTATAAAAAAACTCATATGATAGTTGATGTTTATAATTTTTTACTTTTTCATAATTATAAAATACATGTGTTAAAATAATTAATATAATGAAATAAAATTTAATGTTATCCCTTTATTAATATCCTCTATATATTAAAAGAGAAGCATTACAACATATTTTTATAGACGCATGTCATCACCACAATCATTCTTATAATCCTTAGAAAAATATGTTGGTCCATATAAATATATAATAAGCTTTTTATTAAACTAACCCTAAATTAATCATAAATATTCTTCATTGTTTCCTTAAATAAAAATCACGAAATTACCTAATGTGGCTAAAGTATATATTACAATTAATGATTTTGAATAATAAAGATTTGATAGAAATTAGTCTATTCTCTATCATTTTTAAAAAATTGAACTTATTCAAATAAATTAAACAACCACATTAACTATATAATAAAAATTTAGATTTTTTTCGTATATGTTATATTTTGAATTTTTAAAAACGAATATAAATGACTAAAGTTGTTAAAAATCTCACATTGAAATTTTGGTGATCCATGGTTTAAAATTTATTTTATAACAAGATACAAATGATTACGAAATTACATAAGTAGGAAATCTCATTTAATAAATATTATATATATGTATATTAATATTTTTCAAAAATAAATTATATACCATATAAAATACATATGTATTTTAGTTTCGAATTTGTTTTGAATTTGTTTTGATAAAAAATTTTAACAATTATTGACAACTTAATATTAATATTTTAAATTTTGCATTGAATGTTTTTAAAATTATAAATTACTAAAACTATTAAACATCCCACAAATTTTTTATTGTTATCATTGATTTAAAAATTTTGTTATAAAGAAATACAAATTATCAAAAATAATATGAGTATAAAATATTTTTTTAATAGATGTCAATATTAAAAATGTACTATATATCTATGTTAATATCATTTAAACTTAGTTTTATACCATATAAAATAGAAAAAGTGTTTGTCTGGATTAATAAAATTTATTTAAGTATTTGTACCAATTTAATTATATACGTAATAGTTACTAAATTTTTAATTATTTAATATATATTTATTATTTCATAATATGTAAAAAAATATATAATACTTAAAAATAATTTATATATAATATTCATCCCACGTAAGGCGCGGATCTTAACCTAGTTTATTAATAAAGGAGAATCAAAATAAAAGAATAATCTTAAAAGGTAGAATATTTACATTTGTGTCATTTTGTATACGTGTCATCATGTGAGCTTTTCTCAGCTTTTTTTAGCTTTTAATCTTTCATAACTAGACTATTTACCAAAGATGCCACTTGACTAACGTATTGCATAACTTAAAGATTTCTATACTATTGTATGGATTTAGGGCAACAATATTACATACTAGTGGGGTGTTCGCACGGATTATTGTTTTATTATTGTTAAGAGCATGATTTTTTTGGATAATGTAATTACGTTATCGTTTTTATTTGTTAAGATCATTATTTGATGTTTTTAGTTTGTTATGTAGTAGATGATAAGTTAATATATTTTGCGTTTTTTTTTTTGAATAATGTGTTGTTGTGTGGATAGTACTTGTTAGTAGTCAAATGAGCTTCTAACGTAAACTAATATTGAATTTCAATAACTTTGCATCTACACATTTGTTGATTCTAAAATTAACGGTTTCATCGTCAAAATTGTATTATATTTTTTTCATATTTTTGAAAATTATAATTTTTAAGATGTTTTTTGCCCTCTCCCCATATTTTAAACTTGAGCCCTCACCGTCTATGTATTTCGTTACATTTCTGGTGTGCGGTGCTTCTCACCATCACCGGAAAAAGACTCACATTTTTCTCTTGTTCTTCTTGTCTTCTTCACCTATGAGATTATATGGTATTTGTTGCAGATCGGGTTTATGAGTTTTCAGTTGTTCGGTTGCTTCCCACGGCATTGTAGGCTGTTCCAGTCAATATTGATTGCTCCTCTTCTTCCTTAGATTTCAGCTGATGTTAGGAACTGCATCTCTTTGGTTGGATCAGAGTTTATTTGTCTTTGATTTTGTATTCCTCGTCGTTGGCTTACTGTCAATAGTCTCTGCTCGTTTTGGTTATCAAGATCTAGTTTTTGGTGTTCTGACTTCTATGCTTTCTTTCATAACTTGAGGACGGCTCCATAGTTTTCTGATTTCGCTCTGTCTCCCTTTCCCTCTCTATTCTTGCATCTCTTTGCAGCTTTCATCGCATCTCTGGTGGCTCTCCCTTTCACCATGTTTGCCACTCGAGATTTGGATAATGTTTTAGTTCGTGTATGCTATGTGGGCTTGGAAGGTTATTTCTGGTCTCAAGTTTAGTCTCTGATTTTTTGGTGGTTGTCTTCCATTCTCCCTCTCTCAAGTTGTTTTTTTTACTTTCTTAGTTTATGTGTTGGTTGTCTAGTTTCTTATTCTTAATTTGATTATCTTGTGATACTAATAGTGAAATAAATATAATTTGTAAATGAAATAATAAAAATTAGTTAAAATAATAAAATGATGAAAAGTATTGCTATTTTTAGGTGTGAATAAATTAAATATTTAAAATATGTTTATATTATTTTATTTATTTCTTGAATTTTAGAGACCAATAAGTGTGAGAAGGATTAGATAATACACAATTAGAAATTGATGGAGAAAATTGCAATAATTTAAAAGAAGAAGAATTTAAATACAAAAAAAAATATGAGGATACATGTCAACAAACCCCTCTTCCACATGTCATTAGAAGGGAAAAAGCCAACTTTATATATATAGATTTCTTGAATTTTAGAGACCAATAAGTGTGAGAAGGATTAGATAATACACAATTAGAAATTGATGGAGAAAATTGCAATAATTTAAAAGAAGAAGAATTTAAATACAAAAAAAAACATGAGGATACATGTCAACAAACCCCCCTTCTACATGTCATAAGAAGGGAAAAAACCACCTTTATATATATAGATGTACGAATACATAGATTTTTTTATTTACCGTGGGGTCTTCCACACCTTACTATAAGCATATGTTTTCCATTATATGCAAATTATATGTAAGAATGTATGAATATATATTTCTTAACATTTCATATCTGTCATTGTCGTCAGCCAATAATTAAAAATGGACATTAATCTAATATATTCTTCACTTTCAAGTGATCACAATGGTTTGATCCTCTGTGTGTTAAACTTAGTTTACATCTGTCTTATTAAAAGTAAAAGTACCTTTAGAAATTGTTTGGAAACAAGATAACAATAAAAAATTGAATACAATGTTGTTTGGAAACTTGTATAACAGTATATTAAGAAAAAAATGTAAAATTGACTTATGTTATTAAGAAAAATTGGAAGTATATTATATTATATTACAATGTAATGGGCTTATGTTACTTGATATACATATTGCAAATCAAAATAATAATATAAAATTGATTTATATCAAAATTTCATTAAAAATATACATATATTCAAAAATTGAATTTTACTAAAATATTTTCCAATAAAAATTATAAAAAATGTTTTCAATACATTTAAGAAAAAACAATACAAATCCCAATTTCAAACACCAACTTAAATTATTGGTTTTATATTTCACATTAAAAATTTAAAATATAATTTAATTATTTATATGATGGTACATATAAAATACTATTAATTTATTATTATTTATATGATGGTACGTATAAAATAAGACTAATTATATGATGATACATATATGATATATAATAGTGATTAGGGGTGAGTGTTCAGATACCCATTCATGTTTAGTTCATGTCTCTTTGGGTTTCGGGTTTTTGGGATCAAATATTTCAACATTCGTATTTCTAAATTTTGGTTCGTGGTTCGAATCTTACGGGTTCGGTTTGGATTGAAATAACCTATTTATATTATTTTTAAGATTTTTAAATTCACTACATAGTTTAAATTTCTAAAAATCTATAAACAAAATAATATATTTCATATAAATTTGGATAACATATGTCACAGTACCTAAACTTAACATATAAATTGGTTTGGTTTATACTTTTGACAATTTGTATATATTTTCAAGTATTTAAACCAATTTAAAAGTATCATATATATTCTAGATTTTTATATACATTAAATCTAAATATAAATAATATATATAAGTATATAAATCTATTTCATATACATTCGGATACCCGAAATATTTTGGTTTGGATTGGATTAGGTTTCAGTTCTCTAAATAACAAAATTATGAATAATTCAGATATTTGATCAATTCTGGTTTGGGTTTGGTACTATTTTTCGAATCGGGATCGGTTAGGTTTTTCAGATTTGGGGTTTTTCCAATCCTAAATAGTAAAATGAAAAATAAATAGCAAGATATTTTGAAAAATACACCCGCGTAAGCGCGCGGATCAAAATCTAGTATGTTATTATAGTGTTTAGTTTTCTGAGATATTCAATAGAACCGCTGAACAAAATATTCTAAAATTATTGTGTATATTTCTTTGGTGTTTAAAATGTAAAATAACTTACCAAAAATAACATGTTGATTTTTTTTATTTATGTAGTTAGATTATTTTTTGGAAAGAAACGAATGTACAACTAATGCTAACGTTTTGAATAGGGGTGGGCGTTCATGTACTCGTTCGGGTTCGGGTCGGATATTTCGGAATTTCGGGTATTTCGGTATTGAGGTGTAGAACCCGTTCGGGTATTTCTGTACTTCGGGTCGGGTTCGAGTATTTTGAGTTCGGATTCAGTTATTTCAAATCAGGTTCGGATATTTAGATTATGAAAAAAAAAATTAAAATTTTCATTTTTCAAATTTCTTGTATTTAAAAATATAATTTTCACTTAGCTATTTTTTTTTTTTTAATAGATTGAATGGTTAATAGATTTAGACATAACATTTTGAAACTAAAAATACATTAATTTGGTTGTTTTTTTTTAATTTTGGATGTAACTTTTTGTTAATTCTTGAAATAAAAAGTTTGACATGCATTTTAACTGAGTAGCAAATCATTTTTCTCCGTAACTGTATGTATATCATATGAACTTAAAGTAGGGTTTATTAGAAAAGTGGGTCGCAGAGAAGTTATTAATTTAGGCTTTGGGTCCGTGATAGTTTTTATTGGGCATTTGGGTCGCGACACTTTGCGACCCTATAGGAGTTATGCTACAAAGATTTCTCAATCCCTCCTCTAGCCGATAAATAACGACATTGCCACTCTCTTCTTTACATGTGAGAAAGACCAGCACGAACCCCAAGACAAACTCGCCAGTTAATTCTCATCCGCAAACCACCACGGTCATTAAACAGCTTTCTCCTCCTCTCACTCTTTCTCTCTCCATCAAATTATTCGTTTGACCTAAAAGTAGAAAAGAAAAGTTTTTTTGATCTTAGCTCTCGTGACGAGTGAGAACAGCTTTCAGGTCCGATTTGTGTGTAGCAGGCCCTGTTTTTAGCTCTCGTGACGAGTGAGAGCAGCTTTCAGCTCCGATGGTATCACAATCGAACGCCGCAGGATCTTCCGGTCGTCGCCGTCGACCAAACACACCGAAAGCAAAACCCGTCTCCCGATCTAAGAAGACGAAGCGGTACCCAGGTTCGTTTTGATGTTCTTACTTTACAGTTTACTTTTAAAATGCTATTCATACATTAGTTTGCGACTCACTCTGTCCTCACCTTAAATTCTGCATGTCATCACCGGAATGCAGTTGCTTTTTCTGAACATTAGTTTGCGACTCCGTTTTACTAAATACGCAATCATCTCGTTTTGTAGTTTCCGAGTCTGACGCCGATACAACGCCCTCCTCCATGGATTCCACGGCACCGACATCTCCACCGGTGGATGCCGTTGATGTCGGCTCACCCACAAAATTCCCTAGAAGGCTGTTTGCTCCGGGATTTTTCCCCACGCAATTGCGGATAAACATTTAGTCCAAAGCCAATGTCATTGCCTCTGTAGCGTCTGCTCTAAAAGGTTCTTCGGCCATGGACCGATTACTCTGCTCTCAGTTTAGCAAACTCTTTCAGCTACCTGTTGCTCGATGCCCGAACTCAACCAAGCTCATTGGCAGCCTTCTCTGCCGGCAGCTTATTACGATTCAAAAATATGAACTTTGGTTCACTTTCGGTCATCATCCTCTTCTTTTCTCCGTAGATGAATTTAAGGAAATAACTGGCTTGAACTGCGGCGTATTCGATGTTGAAGACTCAGAAACTGAGGTTAATGAACCAGGTAGTATGTGGAAGCAACTCTTTGATACAACGGTAGGTGAAATAATTGTGGTTCAGGTGCTTAAGATGCTAGAGAACCCATATCTTGCGGATTGGAAACGAGTTCCTTTGGCTCTGATAGCGTTGGTGGACGGGGTTTTGTGTTTTACTAATAAAACACTCAAGCTCACCCCTAAGTATATCGAAATGCTCAGCAACCTGGAGTCTTTCATGAATTATCCATGGGGACACCCGAACACAACGAACCCGACGTTCCGCCTGAATCAGGAAGGTCTCCAAACGAAGATTTAAAATCGTGGATTCTAGAGCAGTTTCAAAACTTTAAGAATGGGATATATGAGCGCTTAGACAAGTTTGAGAAAACATTATGCGATCACTTCGGTGTGCCCCTACCAAACATCCACAACAAAGGCAAGAGGAAGGTGGGATAAGATGATCATGGATACTCCGGTTCTCCGAAAAGTGTCGAGAACCAGTATAAAATGCAGCGTCCAAATCGGAAGTCAAGAAAAATAAATTCAACGGTTCCTAAGCCTGGACAGGAAATGCATTCGTATCCACTTCGCTCTGCAGACGGCTTAGAGGTACACCCAATTAAACACGTTTGAAATTTAACATATTCTGATGTTTTCAGATAATGTATATGTAATTTAGAAGCCAGTTTTGTAAGTTAGTTATTTTTTTCTTTTCTTGAGTTATAATAACATGTATTTTAAGACTTTGTGTTTATATATTATATACCTTCATGTCGCATTGACAATTTGACATTAGGCTAGATTATATTATTTGTATCTCAACTAGAAAATATCAACATTTGTGTGTTACCCAAAATTCAGGGAACCATAGGAAACACGCAACCTGGCTTCAGCAGGGAGACTCGCGAGAACAACGAGAATTCAACTCTTCTTACTCCACAATTCGATCAGAACGCAACCGATCAGGTTTTATAGGTTTCTGTTTGTGACAACGTGGTTTTAAATTTATTGTATCAATGTTAATGGAGGTGTACGTTTTCAAACAAGGACAATTCGATCAGAACGCAACCTATCAGGTTAAGTGATTTATAATTTGTTTTTCAGAACCTTGTTTTAAACTTAGTGTACCATTTTTAAAGAAGGTGTACGGTTTTCATACAGGAGCCACGTACACCAAACGCTGTACCAGATGAATCGCAGACTCCAAACCCCCTCACAACGCTGACTATTTATAGGGGTCTTTTTTTTGCTCGGTCACAGTCCTATGTGTCACCAGCCAAGGTGAGTCAACCTGCTGTGAATTAGTCTTTTCTTTGGTAACATAGCAGCGTAGAAATTTCTCGATTTTTATATTGGGTTGTTCACACTGCTTGCAGAAAGATGACACCTACAATGGTGAAAAAGCTGTGGATGTCAAGTGGGATGAAGCAAATCCTCATGCATACAGCTCAGTGAAAGAAGTACCTGCGGGTGAGCATCCATCATCAGATCCGAATCCGGAATCTGCCCCAGATTTTGCATCCACTAGAAGTGAAGAAAATGTTGGACCTGTTTCCACAAACCTGAGTGGTCAAAAAATGCAAGCACCCGTTATAGAGGGCGGTGTACCTGATTTGATGGCCGTTCAAAATCCGACATCCCCGGTTGAGGAGGACGAGAATTATGAAAGCTGCAAAGAAAACATCTCATTTGATTCCCAGTTGCAAGGGAAACGCCCTCGAGCTGTAGAAGATATGCCTCATTCTGAGACGGATGAGGACGACAATTATGTGGAGAGTGGTGGTAAACGTGTGCCCAAAAAATCCAGAAGATTCGCGGAGTGTACACCCCATATGCAAGGCTGAAAGGGTTGTTCATGAGCGAGAAGAAAGCTGAGTATAGGCCCCTACCGAAGACAAACCGTGCTATTTTTTAAGAAATGCAGCGATATTCTCAGTGAAAACGTCGAGCAGTAAGTGTGGGATGTCATTTACTGTTATATACATATTGACATCTTGTTTCCGCTGATTGAAAATGTCGTTCTCCTTGTTTAAATTTACATGCAGTTCGCAATCAAAACCAATCACATTGTCACGAATTCTTTCTTCCTTGACATAGCTACACCCGGGAACTGGTTGTCTGACGAGGTACTATATCTTTTTTCACCTCCCACAATTAAAAGATTGTCAACTTTAATTTATTTTTGTAACGTCTTAAAACAGCACATGCATGTCATAATGCAAATGTTGTGGAGGCGTCGTGGAAGTGTTCTGCAGAAAGACCGGAGGGTAATGTGTGATCCGTACTTTACAAAGATCATTACCTCAAAGTGGTCTGCTTTCAGTGAAGCCAAGGATAAGTTGCATTTTGATTGGGGCACAAACATAGCATCTTATGTCACCGGAATGTGTAGGGGCAAAAACCTTAAGTTGCAACTTGGTCGCTATATCGACGTGGTGTATGCTCCAATGTTCTAGCAGGATAAGCATTGGGTTGGTCTTTCTATTAACTTGCAGACTTCTAACGTCACCATCTTCGATTCTTTCATCACTGCGAATCCGACTGAAACACATGTCGACGCACACATGACTCCTATTCTGAAGTCCTTACCATATATACTTGAACAGTATGTCGGGTTCACAGACTATCTAATCAAAGAAGGAGAGCGAACTTACGCGTGGAATCGGTTTCAAGGCATCTATCACAACAATAGGGGTGGGGACTGTGGGCCGTGCGCTGCTAAGTTCATGGAGATGCATTCTAATGGTGATGGGAAGGAAGAGATGAGTAGAATAACTGACAAAGTTGTGGATAAATTTCGTCAGCAGTATGCAATGGATTGCTACGAGGAATTTGTTGGCGATTTTCAGGTTGCGAATGAGGCATGAATGAAGTAGCATCCACTTTATCTTAACTATCCGTTTTCAATGAAACTTGTCTTTCTATATATTTGTATGAACTTCCTATCTGCGTTTTTGTTAAAAGTGTGCAAGATTTTATCATTGTGAATCTATTTTACTTATTCGAACACAAAACAATATTAACTATCTCGTATTTATCCGAATTGAAATTAATATACTGCATACCATTATGCGTACACTTAAATAAATATCCTGCATACCATATAAATTATTTGAACCTTTTACTCGCAACCAAAACGGAAAATTTTCAGTGTTAAAAGAAGGACTTGGATTGTTAAAGAGAGCAGCGGATGCAGGATACGAGCGTGCGTTGTATACCTATGCAATGACTCGCAAAATATATGTGGTGTACAGCATATATTTTCAAAAGAAATGATGTATTCAAACAAATTCAAATTCATATCGGTGACATTGTACAAAATTCAAATTCGTTCTAACATTGACGAGACTGATTAATACTTTATTTTCAATTAAAAGAGAATTTGTATTAATTCTGACATCTCCGAGAAAAAGTTCTACTAAACAATCATTTTGTTTAATCGTTTAGGTTACCTTGAATCGAGGCAGGTTACCTAAACACTATATCAATAGATATAATCTTTCATGATATTTAATATGGTGTATTGCCCTTATTATAAATATAATATTTTTGAAATTCAATGTGGGGTACAACATATATTTTCAAATGCAATGATATATTCATACAAATGCAAATTCGTTTCGGTGACATTGTACAAAATTCAAACTCGTTCTGACATTGACGGAGCTGATTAATACCTTATTTTCAATTGAAGGAGATTTTGTATTAATTCTGACATCCCCGAGAAAAAGTTCTACTAAAACAATCATTTTGCTTAATCGTTTAGGTTACCTTGAATCGAGAAGTGAAAAATTTGCCTCGGCATTATCTACTGTGTTGGAGATATTAATGCTAATTTCATATTACTTACTTCGTTTTATTGTGTTAAAACGGATCTGACCCTCAAACCATTTCATCACCGCAAAACATTCCTAAACTCAAAATGGTTTTTGAAATCAAACAAGGATCGATGACCGTTGATGAATACGAGGATTTCTTCCTCGGTCTTGAGATCATGAATAAAAAAAACGAGCAGGATTTGATTAAAATCGCTCGTGAAGGATTGAAGGAAGATATCCGTGAGGGTTTGGAATCTGAAGAGTTTGCAACTCTTCCAGCACTCTTTCTAGAAGCAGCCGCAGTGGAAGAGATACTGGAGATGGAAAATTCTCCGGAAGAAAAACCTCGCAGACGTAAGAAGAGGAAGAACAGCTTATTGGACCCGGAAGATGAACTCCCGTGGGACAAACCGCAACATGAAGAGGAGGAAGAGAGTGAAGACAAAGAGTCTTTTGACGACTGGTCGTATGAAGGACATACGAGGGTGGAAGTTGAGTACGACGACATGGGTTTATCCACACCTGGTTCTGACTCCGCCGCCTCAGGTACCGTAACCGACGAATCAGAATCTTTAACAGCCACGATCAGCACTGCCGATGGTGACTCACTTGCTGACTCTAGCGTCTCCTTCGCGAACATAGTCGCCGAGAACAGCGCTGCCGGTGATGGCTCCGTCGCTGGCTCTAGCGTCTCCGTCGCTGACAGAGTCGCGGACAACAGTGCGGCCGGATTAGTTTCCATTTCTGGCTCCAATTCAACCGGAGTGGGCTCCGTCTCTGGCAACGTCGCTGACTCGAGCCCCTCCACCGCTGGATCCAGCCGCATATCAAACTCCATCGCATTCCCTGGCGCCGGTAAATGCTCAGCAACCTCAGTCGTCTCCAATCTCTAGTTTTAATATGTTTGCTTCAGTTTAAGTCGTTTGCAAGTATGATGTGTATGTAGGTTTTTGGAATCTTATTTGCTGTAAGGGGACTGTTATCGTTTTCCAACTAAGATCGTACACCGCTTTTGTAGCTTATCGTATGCCCTCTACTAATTATTCATATGGGATATAGAACTGGTTAAACTTAATTTAAGATATAGTGTACGCTTATACTCCGGAGGGTGATGATCTCTCGGTCATACACCCATTGATATGTTGTCATTTTCACTCTGCGAATTAGTAAAATGGGATATACAACTAAATGAACTAAGTTTAAGAGAGAGTGTAAAACTATATCCAGGAATATACGGTGTACACAGTATAAGATCGTACACCGCTTTTAAATCGTATCGTTTGCCTTCTACTAATTATTATTATGGAATAAAAAACTTGTTGATGATCTATCGGTCATACACCCACTCATATCTTGTCATTTTCACTCCTTTAATTAATAAAATGTGATATAGAACTGAATGAACTAAGTTTAAGGCGGAGTGTACAGCTATATCCAGGAATATAAGGTGTACACAGTACAAGATCGTACACCACTCCTATATCTTATCGTTTGCCCTCTATCAATTAATAGCATGGGAAATAGAACTGGATGAATGTGGGGACCGAAATTCGCATTGTCGATTTACGTTTAAATTAGGAAACTAGGAAAACCCTAATTTCCCAGAGGTCCGGATCTCTGCGAGAGCCAACGGCAAGTGACTAAATATATGCGGAAATCATGAAAAGATAACAAACGAGTTTAGAGAAAACAATTGATCTTATTTCGAGTCCGCGTGAGAGCATTGCGATCATTTCAAGAGATCATAAAAGCTTTGGCCGCAAAGGCTGTCAGCGAGTTACCTACTTCTAGCGGCCTAAAATCTCAAACCTAGTTGACTCGCAACTCGATAACAAAAGACGAAGAAAATACATAAAATATTTTTGATTGAATTCGGACTGAACCTTATGAAAGACTGCCTACGTACCCCTTTCGAGGATCAAGCCGGACGTAGTTCATGAGTGAACCAAGAGATCGAACTGCTTGTGCACGTTCGTCTGGTAATCGGGTGCCAGTCATGGAAACAGAGCATGTCGAGAATAATGCCTCAGAGTTTATTGCCTCAGAGTTTCTAAGTCTAAAAAGTTCTCCCCTGTGCCTCAGAGTTTATTGCCTCAGAGTTCTGAGTCTAAAAAGTTCTCCCCTGTGCCTCTCTCCTAGGACACCTTATATACTCGCTCATAGGTCGGTTTACGCTTTTTCCTCTTCTGCCCTTAAGCCGACATAACTTAAAAATGGAGATATTTCGTTTTTCCCGATCTTTCTAATTATCTTCGAATACTTCGTATTTATCCGCGGAAACTTGACATTTATCTTTCCTTGCGAACCAAGCATAAACCGTCCTACGGTTTATGGGCTTTTGGTTAAGAAATCGTAAGTGGGTTTCGAGTCACGTCTTAGGTCTCTTTGGGCCGTTCTTTGACTCGAAACGTTTATTACGGCTTCTTTCGATAAAAATGAACTTTCCGCGGTTTTTATCGTAAAGTTCGATTGATGACTTCAAATGACGAGAAACATGAAATGGGTTGGCTTCGGTCTTCGGGAGATAGCATTAAAGAGTAGACGAGAA
>NC_027751.1:13541342-13542381 GCF_000695525.1 Brassica oleracea var. oleracea
CCAGAAACAAATCGGTTTTAAGACGAAGTTCATGTCTCTAGTTTTTTCTCTCCTTTGAAAGCGAGCTTGATATGCGTGGCGATCGTTTCTCGATTTTCGGAGAGTTTAGATCGGTTTGCATGATCTGGACGAACAGTTATGGGACGATATATCTAGAGAGGAAAAATCACCTAAGACTTAGTTCGCTAGATTATCCACCTAGGTTTTACGTTCCCTAAAGTTTTTTGGCAGTCTCATAGGCGTTTTTATTTCTTAGTAATTTCCTACGAAAACTCCAAGTCTGATTTCAAAAATTTCAAGTCGCAAATACCTTAGTTCTCTCGAAGATGCAGTTTTGTCTCTTCTCAGTTTTGCTTGCTTATTTTCCCTTCCTCTTCTTGTGTATGTTCGTCTTTTTCGATATTAGTGTTTATCCTTTGAAACTTGACATTTACCTTTCGAACTTGACTGATACGAAGTCAATAAAAAGATTCAACGTAATCGTATAGTTGAGGCGACTAAGGTGTTAAGTTAACTGTTGCCGTATTATAAGATTAATCTGAATCCACACGAGAAAACTAGTCTTTGCGTTTTTTTTTATCGTAAAGTTTCAAGAGGCGGCTAAGGTGTGAAGTTAACCGTTGCCGTATTATACGATTAATCTGAATCCACGCGAGAAAACTAGTCCTTGCGGGTTTTTTTCATCGTAAAGTTTCAAAGGTAACTCCAATCGAGACGAGACAAAAGATGTTTCGATCGAGATTTGAAGGAGAACACAAAGATGGAGGTAAGGGAGAGTAGGAGCAAGCGAAAGAGTTTAGACGAGTCTTACTTGTTTTCATCGTAAAATCTCAATGGAACTCCGATTGAGACGAAACGAAAAGCGTTTCGATCGGGATTCAAAAGAAAACACAAAGGAGGAGCCTTTTGAGGCCTGACAGGTCGTTATGTAGCGAGTTTGAGGTCTGACAGGTCGCTATGTAGCGAGTGGAAGCAAGCCAAGAAGAGTCCTACTTGTTTTCTTCGTAAAATCTCAACGGAAACTCCGATTGAGACGAAA
>NC_027751.1:13542485-13542830 GCF_000695525.1 Brassica oleracea var. oleracea
TCTCGGTCGCTACGTCGCGACCGAGCTTGGCTGGAGCTCGGTCGCTACGTCGCGACCGAGCTGTGTGCTTGCTCGGTCCCTGCGTAGCGACCGAGCTGTGTAATCGATTTGTTGCACTTCCTTTTTCCGCGATTAACCTAGGGGTTTTCTGCGGTTTTTGGGAGAACAAGTTTTACCCTTCCGAAATGTTTTCGGAAAACGTGTTTTGGTAAAACCCTTACGCATTGAGATTTCTTTTGTTCGGTAATGAGCCAAACTTATGGGGTTTGATAAGATTTGTCGTTTCCTTTTATGTTTAAAAAGAGAAATCGCGAGCTCTTTTCATTGCACTTCCTGTGGCGAAAA
>NC_027751.1:13543715-13558420 GCF_000695525.1 Brassica oleracea var. oleracea
GACCGAGCCGTGTACGTGCTCGGTCGCTACGTAGCGACTGAGGTTTGGGGAAAGCTCGGTCGCTACGTAGCGACCGAGCTTCGGTGAGAGCTCGGTCGCTAGGTAGCGACCGAGCTTCAGGGAGAGCTTGGTCGCTAAGTAGCGACAGAGCTTCGGTGAGAGCTCGGTCGCTACGTAGGGACCGAGCTTCGGGGAGAGCTCGGTCGCTACATAGCGACCGAGCTTTGGTGAGAGCTCGGTCGCTACGTAGCGACCAAGCTTTGCTGAGAGCTCGGTCGCTACGTAACGACCAAGCCGTGTATGTGCTCGGTCTCTACGTAGCGACCGAGCCGTGTACGTGCTCGGTCGCTACGTAGCGACCGAGCTTTGGTGAGAGCTCGGTCGCTACGTAGCGACCAGCTTTTGCGCTGGTTGCTACGCGGCAACCTTGTTTGCGTCTTTTTCCGATTTTTCGTGACTGTGTTTTCTCCGCAAGATTCTTCGTAAAAATAAATCTTTTTCGAAGATTTATTTTTCGTAAAAACGTTCATGCCGATTTTTACAGACTTTCAGACATTGATTCCGTCGTGACCGATTTTGACCCCAACAGTGAGGAAGCGAGTTGTGACGATTGAGTAGGTTGCAAACAACAAAGGTGAGATTGCATATCAGGACACGGCTCGATGGTGAATGGAGGTCAAGGGCTGAAACTAAGAGAAGATCGTGGAAGAGCTTAATCACGGTTGAGGATTTTTGGCATCATAGTTGTACTCCAGAATATACGGTGTACACCGTATACCGTGGTACACCATTTTATATCTTGTCATGTTTAATCTACGAATAAGTAATATGGGATAGAAAACTGGTTGAACTTAATTTAAGATAAAGTGTACAATTGTACGGTGTACCAGTATAAGATTGTACACCGCTTTTAAATCGTATTGTTTGCCTTCTACTAATTATTATTATGGAATAAAAAACTTGTTGCACTTACTTTAAGATATAGTGCACAATTTATTCTCCAGAGGGTGATGATCTCTCGGTCATACACCCACTCATATCTTTGTTCTTGAGGGATTTAAAACAAAACAACATGAGGTATTCAGCTTTTAGAAAACAAATGAAAGTTAATTTAAGAATAATACCCAATTACCTTAAACGTTCACCATTACAGGGCAAATGAACAACAAAGGCATCTATTACAGCATCCTACAAACGGTTAAACAAATCCAATAAAGCTTGCAGTTTTGGCAGCAACGGTCCAACCCGACATAATAGATCCTGCAGTTGTCGCCATCAAGGCATTCTGTTTTCATGATTACATCCTCATCTGGAAATAAGAAAGTTTCACCGTATGTGTTAAGCCACGGCGCATAGAAGTGGGGCATTAGGTACTGCATCGAGCGTCCCAAATCTAAAACCTCTTCCGACCGAAGGTCAGCGTGATGGGCTGCGAACAACTGAAACACTTGGCTGGCTTCCTTGTCTCTGCCAAGACACACTTTGAAAATGGCTTGAGCGAAGGTAGATAATGGATGCTTAGGCACATTTGGTTCCAAAATTTTAATACTCTCCTCAAGTCCCAATATTGTTGCTGCTTGTAGACCATCATAGCAAATAGCTCTTGTGTTTCCCGCATTGAGGCACTTGCGGAAGAACACTCGAAACCTACCACGATTGCTGATTTGACTGCTACAAAAGCTGACCATTTCTGTAACATCGCAAATCTTTAGGACGGAAGGTTCATGAACAAGTGCGTAACCCCGTTTTCCAGCCCGCAAGAAATCACCCAGGTAGTAAAATGATTGCTCTCCAATCAACTGTAGGATTTTGATGATAATTTCGTCGGGAAGATTAGGGAGTAATTCACCTGCCATGCTATTATAGAGAATGTGAAGGTTTTTTGGTGTATTGAGTTGATATAAGACTGATACTATTAAATATCCAATAAGAAGGCAATGAGTTAAATGTTAAAGTTAATGTTCCACCAACCTTTGAAACCTTTTTCACAGGGCGAGATTTAAAATATATGTACAAGGTTGTTAGGTTAAAAGTATTGGTGGAACATTTACTTCATAATTAAAATCACACGGTTTCAATTATCAACCTCACTGGCAAGCACCTTTACTCCTGCCTCACAACATAGTATGGCAGACGGAGTAGGACATGCAGTTTACATGAAACATGTTTATCACAAAATCTAGATTATTATGTTTGAAGTACTACCTCGGCAATAACTGATCATTTTTAATTTACTGGTAATTATATGCATCTGTGTTTTGTTGAACTGTTGTTTAATATTATTTAAGCTACAATTTTATCGTCTTGATTATATATGTACAAGTATAAGGTGTACACCGTTTATGGTCGTACATCTCTACTGTATCTTGTCGGTTGACCTGCAAGAATCAGTTATCAGAGAATTATAACTGTTTGAACTTAATATCTAATATAGTGTACAATTATACTTGAAAGTTAATGGCATCCTATAGGGTCGACATAACCACTAAACCAACAGTACACTTGAAGAGATTTAGTTTCCCAAGAAGGCAACCAAAAAGTTTGATTAATTTATTCAAAAGTAAAAGAAACATGGAAGTTTGATTAATACACCTTTGGTTGTAAACCTCATTAAAGTCATTTGATCTGTAAAAATTTGGTAATTAGGGATATAGAACTATATAAACCTCATTGAAACCATAAACCACATACCCAAAATACGATGATATCCAAAATAATGGGTTCGACCAATTCCTAAAACACAATCATATCATAATTTCAAAAAAGGGTTCCTCCGAGTTCCATGGAATCGTGTTCCTCGTTAGATTGGATCAAGGCACCGGTTCCTTGCATGTAGTCTTCTTGTGACCTTCCTTAAAACACCTGGAACACTTGTTCGTCTTCTTCTTTTTCCTCAGGCCCTCCTATAAACGAAAAAAGTAGTTAGAAATGAAAGCGTTCAATGGATTTCTATAAGTATTAAGGCAATGTATAAACAAAGGTTTTACCGCATAATCGGAGGCTCCAAGTTTTCTTTTAATGCCTGGCATTCCTTCGTTCTTTTCATCTTTGGTGGATAAAGGTCGACCTTAAGTATATCTGCGGGAATATTGATATCCTCTGGATTTGGAACCGGTAGTTATATACCCTTAACTGTTTCAAACCAAGTATCTTTGACATGGTATTGTGAAACAAACAAGGCGTACTCGATGTTCCAAAAAGAAGCAGCAGCAATAGCGTGTCGGCATGGCAACCCAAGCATCTGGAATTCAAGGCAGGAGCAAGTTTGTTTCTCTAAATCAACAACAAAGCCGTATTTGGTTGGCTTGTGTGTAACTTCAAATTGTCAAGTAGAACAGGGCAAAACAAGAAGGCCAGTTGACAACACTAACTGTTCGACCACTATTTCATCAATTATCTTTGGAATATTTTCCTGCATTTTACTAATATCGTAGCGCCTGCACTCGAACCATCTAGTCAACATCTGTCTTATAAACTCCAGCAGTGCCGTTATAGGGCTATCACGCGCTGGCAGCAGCGCCTTATTCAACGATTCAGCTATATTTGAAGTCATCAAGTTAAACCTAGTTCCTTCGAAATGTGAACGTGTCCATAACTTTTTGTCGATTTTCTCCAAGTAATCCCAACATCTCCAATCCGTGAGCTTTATAAGGTCATAGATCTTTTGAAATTCAGAAACTTTGAAAGCTTCTGCTGCCCTGGCCACCATATGCTTCTGATCCAGTCCTTTGTACTTATCGCCCACGTTACGCTTAAGGTGTTCAAGACAAATACCATGGTGTGCAGATGGATACCATTTATCTTTAGCTGCAAATATAGCGGCGCATCTGTCGGAAATTATTGTTAATTCACAACTATCTTCTACAATTGTTGACAACCTTTCGAAGAACCACTTCCAAGAATCTGAGTTCTCGCTATCCACTACTGCGAAAGCAATAGGGAATATGCGGCAGTCTGCGTCTTGCCCGCTAGCACTAAGCAATACCCCTTTGTATTTCCCAAACATGTGGGTGCCGTCCACCACAAGGACCTTACGAAAATGCTGTCACCCATCGATACAAGCCTTCAGTGACATGAATGCATACAGGAACCTCGATTTTCCTTCTTTATCAAGTTCGGTTTTAATATCCGTGATTGTTCCAGGATTTGCTAATTTCAGTACGTGCAAGTACTGTGGTAACATCTTGTAATACATTTCATTTGTTCCTTGGGCAGACGCAATTGCTAGTTCCTTAGCTTTCTAGTACGTGCATGTATAGTTGAATTCCGTTCTCAGTACTTCCGGCAGTTCCATAGCACGAGGTCCACAGTGAAGTCTTTCGTATTTTGAGCGCAGAAGAGAAGCAAGAACTCTAGATGTTCCATGTTTTTTGTACTGTCCTCGCACATCAGATGTGCATTAATGTCCCAAACTTGCCTTCTTCAAAAAATACGTAGGAGAATCACCAACTTGCTTAGCACATACCCTCCAAGTACACTGTTTATCAACGCATTTAGCCGTGACGTAGCGTTTGCAATGCCTAAACTTGAACCTGCACACCTCCGCGAGCACCTCCGCGAGTGCATAGATCGACATAGATCGACATCGTCAACTTAAACTGCGCTTTGTCCTTAAACTGCCTTCCAACAAATATATCCGAGTCCTCCTTGCTGAAGTCGATTTCCTGCGGCTGGAACCCGTTTCCTTCCATATCATTAAACACAGGAGCTACGTCATTATATCCATACATTTCCGAAACTTGTATCCCTTTCATGAAAGCCTCTCCACCCTGAACTTGTGAACTTATTCTTACAGGAGGATCCACAAACAGGTCCTCATCTTCGATCACACGGCTGTGTGTGTTGTGCTTTTCTGGTGGATTAGCCTGACCAAGATCAACACTTGCACATGTATCTGTTTCATCCGCCTGTGTACAACTAACATTACAGAGGTGGAGGGGAAATGTTTTCTTGGGATGCATGCTTCGCCACCCTCAAATTATGTAGTTTGGGTGAAAGGAGGACTAACAAACTCATCATCAGCTTCGATTACTCGGTTGTGTTTGTTGTATTGTTTCTGTGGTGTAACAAGAACAATATGATCACTTTCGCCGGAAGGTGTTTCATCATTGTGAGCACATGAAAGGGTTCCTGTCTTCGTTGCTCCTCCACCATGAACTTGTGTAGCGTCGGTAAGAGTAGGATCAAAATACTCATCATCATCTTCGATCACGTGGCTGCGTTTCTCGTTTCGCTGTGGTGGTGTAACCAAAACAACATTACCAACTCAGCGTTCCCGGTTGCAAAGGTCAGTGCACACCTTACAGTTTCAGAGGACGATTTGGTGAAACGACGATCAATAGAATCATCGTCGTGTTTTTGTTGGTTTTTATCTTTTGGTGGAGTTACATTAACAACATCAACGCTTCCGAAGATATCAGAATCTTCGGTGTACGAAGAGTCAACGATTCGTGAGGTACATACGAAATCCCTTAGGTTGTCTGTGTTATCTTCGTAATGTCTCATATTGCAACACTGTTTGCCTGACGAAAATCCACCTGTAGCCCTTGACCGTTGGCCTCTTCTAGACCCTTGACCTCTAACTTTGGTGACCACAGAACGCTCATAACCGTTACGACCAGACCGTCCACCACGACCTCCTTTTGGTGGACATCCATCAAAATCATCATCTTCGTCTCTCTCACAATCATTTCCAACAAACTCATGCCAGCCATTATAATCATAGTCCTTGTCATCTTCATCTTCATCTTCATTTCCAACGTCATCTTTATCTTCATTTCCACCGTCACCTTCATCTTCATCTCCATCTTCAGCATCATCATCATCTTCATCTTCATATTCATCTTCATTATCATCATAGTCCTCGTCATCTTCATCTTCTTTTGCCAGGTGATCTTTTTTGTTTTCTTCAGACACTGCTTCAACGTTAGCCCGCTTTTTACTTCCATTCTCCACAACTGTTCCTTCTCCACAGGACTAACCCCGCATACGGCATATACAGCCGCTCCACTATCGTTATCCTTGGAACCTTGCACCCGTTAAGCCGTCTGTGAGTTCAATCCAAAAGATACTTCAACTGCTTCTACTTGCCTAATTAAATACTCATCATCATCCATTCCGAGTGATGCATTCATTTGCGACAAGATATCTCGTTCGGACCTTAAAAATATCATTTTTTCTCCAACAATCTCTCTAAATGTCATGAAAACATTAAAAGACTTGTCTGTCCTATAAAGAGCCTTGAATATTTTATAATCAGTGTCGGTTGCTATCTCCACTGGTGCGGCCCCTTTACCAACCATTTCACTCTCTCCATAAATTAGCCAATAACGCATTTCGACCTCTAAGTCTCTTCCCAACAAACCATAAGAAGCAAGAATACTATCTTTCAAACCGTTAACGCACTTGCTTTGCAAGAAGTCGACTGCTCTACACATTCTCTCATTATCTATCTTGAAATCCCAACCACCATTATCATACATTATCCACCGACCAGCCATAACAACAACATGTGACCGTGAGTTTCCTACACCCCAATGAACAATTACAATTAAATTTATACTAACAAAAACGCAAAGATTCGGCAATGTCGAAGGGAGATAACAGTGTACCTTCGGTGGTGTTGCTACTGCTCGCCAGAGCTTTACCACCAAAACTTCCACCGGAGCCACGCACACCGCTATTAGTTTCCAACATTTTCAGATCTAGTGGATGCATTTCCCCGAACATAACTCAGATAGAATACATCTCAGCTCTTCTACTAGGGTTTCTTTGTATTATCCACCAGACCATATTATGTCTCACCATTATCAATTAACCTTATCCACTAATTATTTTATTAATTTTATCACCAAGGATTGTACGGCTAGTTAAATGGCACGAAAAAATAGCGGTAAAAATACCCAGATTTACCTAGGTAAAAAAGCATTTCACCTTCGCCGACGAAAAAAAAATAAAAATAAATTAAACCACCGAGTTGGACCGCCGAGTTTCGCACGTGCGGGAAAGTCTTTGGATCGCGTGGAGATGTCGGTGTGGGTTAAGTTATGTGGGTTGCAAAGTATAAGTTATTGGGCCATAAGGCTAAAAAGATCATAAATTATTTATCTCTCCTATGAGTAATCAAATGCCCAATAAAAACTTGGGCCGACCCATTATCATAATTAAAAACTATACACGACCCTCGTATATAACGGATCCACTTAAAGTATGTGTAGTATTAATATAAATATTTTACATAAAATGAGAGATGTAAACTAGAAATATAAGGGTAATAATACATATGTTCGGTTATATTCGGATATCCATTCGGGTTTGGATATTACCCGTTCGGGTTCGGATATCCAATCTTTCCTAATTCAATACCCATTCGGATATTTTTCTATTTCGGTTCGGATTTCGGTTCGGGTTTTTTGGATTGGGCTCGGGTGCGGCTTCGGATATCGGAGAAAGTGCCCACCCCTAATTTTGAAGATACATGATTTGTGTAATTTGATAAATTATGGAAAAAATCAAATGTACCGCCAATGAATTTTGAACCAAAATATATGATATTAAATAGTAAATTGCGACTTTCTATACTTATTTGGTATGTCACTTAATTCTAATTATTTGGAAAGTTTAATTATGTTCATTTTTAAACATATACTAATGTTCCCACTAAATATATATTTATGTTCATAGGTTAAATATATACTTATTTTCCACTAAATATAAATATATGTTTCTATGTTAAATAGGTAATTTGTGGGTTATATCGCCTTGATACAGTAGAACCTCTATAAATTAATAATGATGAGACTTTGAAATGTTATTAATTTATAAAGATATTAATTTACAAAAGTTTCTTTAATTAGATTTCTTATTTTAAGATATATATTTATTTTAAGATAAAAAAAATATGATTATAGGGTATAGACATTAATTGTTATGTTTTGAAATTTGAAATTTATATTAATTTTATTATATTGGTGTATATAATCTATATTGCATAGAACGTAAATGTGGTTTTAGATATAATATTACTAAATATTTTCAAAATATATTATGTGTTAAAAAAAATATAAAGATAATTCCATTGTGAATATAAAACAGACAATATAATAAAATGTTCTTACTTATATAGAACATGCATACATATATATTATTAATTTATGATTTTAATGGGATCATATATTTACATATAATTTTCTAAAAAAAATATTATCTTATTATTTTCTCGATTTGTGTCAAATTTTGAACCGGCCCAAATTGGGACTCGAAAAATTTATTAATTTATAGAGATTATTAATTTATCGAGTATTAATTTATAGAAGTGCTATTGTATAGTATTACTATGAATCACATTAAATATAAATTTACTCATTATATATATGATAATAACTCGCAAATAATGATGTTTTTGATAAAGATCAGTTTTCTAAGTCGTAAAAAAGTCCATCATTTTATAAGAGGCTTTTTAGCGTCCTCCCTGATCAAATCAATCACAAAATGCTGCAAGATAAATAAATAAAATATCAGATTTGTGTTAAATTAGTTTTGTTTTCGACTAATTAGTTAAATCAAGTATTAGAGTAATAATAATGTTTGTGACATTAAACCAGTGTTTTGCAAATTGGACCGGACGGGCCGGACCGTGACTCCCTCTTCTAATCAGTTTTGGATTGTGCTAAAAACAGTCAAATTCGCCAAACTAGTGATCTTGTTCGATACAAGGACCTGGTTTTCTAAAATTCAAGTTAAAAAATAAAAAAAATTGCAAATTTTAAAAAGATTTCCTTAAAAATTCATAATATTTTTATTATCTATCTAAATAAATTAGTTTTCATAATTTTCTTATATTATTTTTGAAGTTTTCATATTATTTTCATACAATTTTTAGATTCTAACAACCATATAGAGTTACTTTTCTTTATAGTTATACATATATATATAATTAATTAATTTAAAATTAGATTAAAACTTAAAATCCCGTCGTCGAACCGGGGTGATCGGTCCACAATAACGAGTCAATGTATAGTCGCTTTTCAAAAATTTATATTAAATTATCTTTATTATTAACATCAATAGCTCATCAGATGTGGTGAGCCCATCAAAATTTTCAAATAATCTGGTTCTTATCAAGCATAAATTTAAGAAAAAATTACATCAAGACATATTTTTTCTTTCTTCGTTTACATTTACACATACTTTGTATTGGTCAGATATTTTTTCTTCTGAAATATCAAAAAGGCCCTTTAACCTAAACACACTCAAACAATGTATTTTCTCTCTCCAATTACTCTTTATGTTTCCTCTGCCTCTCTTTCTTCCGCCTCCTTTTTTCCTTCACCCTCTCCATCTTTTCTGCTACTAACAACATATCTTCCTCTTCTTCTCTCTCTCTCTCTCTCTCTCTCTCTCTCTCTCTCTTTTACTCATTATATATCTTTTTGTTCAAAATCGTAAACCTTTAGGATTGATTTTATTTCCATGGCTAAGAAGAGACAACGGTGTCTGGTGTCTATGTATAAACGCGGCGGCTAAGAATTAGATTATATAGATGAATGTAAAATCTAGAAGATCAGTGACGAAGACAAAAAAAGCTAGAAATGAACGTACAGTCATGTTTCTTCTCCTGAAAAATGGAATCTTTTGAATCTTCCATGAAGAGAGAAATTAAGAGGAAATCTCATCTGCTGCGCCTCACAAACATTACTTTCATGGAAGGAGGAGTCTCGCAGCTGTGACCAAACTCCACTATGTAAACGCGCTCAATCCTGATTCTGACCATATAAACACTGACCCTAACCACATCTTTACGAACAACCACGTATCACCAATCCAAGCTTCACCAACCGATGTATCATTCAACCACACTTCACCCAACCACAAAGGCAACAACCACCACTGCGTGTATCTTCGTCTGTCAAATCTTGTGCTCCTACCAAGCCAGACATGGATGATCAATATCCACAATATTTTCGCACATATGAATGTATTTAATGTGATGGTTTCACAGAAAATCAAATAAGAAATCATGGTTGTTACTTAAATTTAAATATGCCTTCAAACAAGAAACTAACGATTCGTTACTCCCTCACTTTAACATTAACTAGAAAGCAAACTCTTATCTGTGAGAAAGTGCATTTTAGAGAGAAAAAAAAGCAAAAGCAAGTCCAATAGTACACCTCAAGTAGGGGTGTCAATTCGGGCTGGCCCGGCCCGGCCCGGCCCAAACCCGCTAAGCCCGTAAATATTTGAGCCCGGTCCGGCCCGGCCCAAAAATTATTTGGGCCTAGAATTCAAAGCCCGGTCCGGCCCTTATAGGGCTATAGGGCTTTTCGGGCTTTTGTGGGCTTTTCAAAAAATAATTTGTCATTGCCACTTCCATCGTTTTAATACATGTGAATTTTCATTAAAAAAAGAGTTTCATTTTTAAAAAATAAAAAAATTATAAAGTGAGTTTAAAATTTTCTTCTCTATCACAATTTTTTTATTTTTTCGTATGCTTTAAAAACATTTTATACACAAACCAAATTTAATAAGATTTAAATAATCAATTATCAATTAAAGCAAAAAATATAAGAGAACAAAATTTATGATAAACATGGTCAAACGTTTCATACTTTGTATTTTGAAAATAAAAACATTTTGTACATGAAAGAAGAAGGTACTTTTGTAAAATTTAAAATGTAACACTTGTAATGATGAAACAATAAAGTGCATTAACAACTTTTATATTTGCTTTATTAGAGTTTGGATAAAAATATTAAAATAATATATCAATACTAATAATAGTTTCAATTACAAGAAAAAAATATAATATTTACGCTAAAATATAAATTTCGGGTTTTCGGACCGGCCCTAGCCCAAACGGGCTTAAGCCCAAAATACCCAAAACCCAAATGGGCTTAGCCCGAAAGGCCCAATTTTTTTTGGGCTTATAAAGCGAAGCCCAAGCCCGGTAATTTTTAGGGCTGGACAGGCTCGGGCTACGGACTTCGGCTCTAATTGACATGTCTAACCTCAAGTGTAAAGTACTTAGAGAAGTAAAAGACCCAACACAGAGTACCTTTCTACGTAACTCTCTCTCGAAATGGAAAATGGACACAAAAATATAAAGTACACCTTCTCTGTAATAAAGTTTTTTACTATAATTTATTGTACATATTATCTCATATATGTTAATGAGTAAACTCATCCCATGCATAGCATATATCCCAATCTAGTTCATCCATTAGTAACTAATCAAAAAATTTCTATCGAATTTTTATCAACACATTTAATTTTTCAAAATTATTATAAATTTAATATAAACAAAAATTATTATAATAAATGTATTTAAATGATATTATTCAGCATATCGCGAAAAAAAATCATTTATGTAATGAAGTGTATCTTTATATTTAATCATAATTTATTGAATAAGTAAAAAAAAATTATGAATTCAAATAGAACTCTATTTAAATAAATTAGATGCCTTCATCTAATCTATGTCTGCCCAGAGAGTGTGTACGGGTTCAAGAGATTCAATTAGCAGTCTCCCAGACGAGGTCCTCGGACAAATCCTGTCGTTGCTTCCGACAAGACTTGCTGCTTCCACATCGTTCTGTCCAAACGATGGAGGAGTCTTCTCTCCCTTGTAGACAAGCTCGATTTGAGGGAAGCAATTGGCGATCCCCGTGGCTTCTCTGCATTCGTGGACACAACGCTCGCTCTCTTAACCAACTCTTCAATCATCAAAAGATTCTCTCTCAACTGTGAACACAGACACGACAAAACCAGAGTGGAGACATATGGATTCGCACTGTGCTGGAGCGAAGCTGCTTCTTGGAGCTTCACTTGGAGAGCGTGTGTATGCATAGTATAAAAGCAGAGTCCTTCACAAGCAAAACGCTGGTCAAGCTCACGTTATCAGACGGGTTTTTATCTCTCTGGTCTTCCTCCTCCTAACGGTGGCGTGTTTTTCCCAAACCTCAAAACACTTTCTCTCGTTTCAGTTGGGTTTCACCCTTGTGAGGTGTATGAATATCTCATCTCCGGCTGCCCTCTGCTTGAGGAGTTATTCATGCGCTGGATGGTGGTGAGTCAGTCCATCGCTGTGTCTAGTCCTTGTATCAAAAGACTGGCCGTCTCTTGCCATTTTCGTGGTTACTGGGAGCCTCCCGCTAGTGAGGTGTTTCGGACACCTAGTCTTGTCTACCTTGACCATTCTGGTTACGTGGCCGGACATTATCATGTTGATTTGTTGAAGCTAGACTGGATCTTAGACAGGACCGAGTTTTGGATGAGGATGGTTTTAGTAATGGTTTTAGTAATGGTGTTGACGGTGGTTGGGGTGAGGATGATTATGATGAAGATAGCAATTGTTTTGGTTCGGGGCATATTGCAAAGGTTCATGATGATGATATAGAGTATTATGATGATGATGATGATAGTGATAGTGATAGTGATGGAGAAGGTATTTTGCCTGATATTGCAAATCTGGTTGCAGGGATAAGCAACGTTAAAACTCTTCTTCTTCTTCAATGAAAAACTCTACCTTTTCTACTAGGATTTTCAAAGATCTCATACTTTGCTATTTATCTGAGGAGAGCCTCAGTTTTGAGAATAAGTTACGAGTATGTCTCCAAAGGCAATGCATTTGTAGACCATCTGCTACATCATTTCAAGTCAAAATATTCAAGGTGGCAAAAAATTAAAGAGAAATCAGATCTATCTTCTTGATTTTTAGAAAGCAGATTGATGATTGTTTAGGGTTTTACATAAGCTACATTGCATCTTGATAACCTTGAGCTTCCTTTTGTGTTTTTTTTTTTTTTTTGGTTTCTGCTTATATTAGTTTTACAGTTATTACTAATCGGTAGGCATGAATATGATACACTTCACTCAAAGTTGTTTGTTAATCTTCGTGGTTGGAAGTGCAGCGATTTTGGTAAAATTGACTAAATTGTAGGGCAGTAGTTTTAGACAAACGTGTATTCAATACTCTTAAAACATCACAAGGTTTGAAGAACACTGCACAACAAAAACTTCTAAGAACAACCTCGCGAGAAAGTAGAACACAACACCTAACATGATGGACACAGGAAGAGCCGGTAAAGCCTTTTGATACACAGACAATAGCATCAACGTGACCCCTAAACCAGCAATAATGGCCAAGTAACAAGCGTAAACCGTCATCAAATCATACATAGCAGCTCTTCCAACCAAAACACTATAGAAGATGAAATCCCCAAGCCCCAACTTGATCGCACCTGATGATCCCAACCCAATCCCTTCGAGAAAAGTCTCCGAACTCTCAGGTCTACTCCTCTCAATCAACGGTACAGATATCTCTGATCTTTGTTCGTCCTCCTCTGCTCTAACCACATTTACTACTTCGTTGTTCTCCAAGTCGTCATCGTTCTGGCTGGATCTCCGGTCTCTCCAAACTCTCCTCTGAACCAAACGCGAGTCATCCCGGATCACGGGCCTCGCTTCATACACCAGAGCGGGTATATCCTCGTCTCTGGAGATAGCCATCTCCACAAGGAGACGCAACGGACCAACAGGTAACAGAACAGCAGCGAGGTCGTAAAGCGCCAAAGCGACAAGCAAAACCCAAGTAGTCCACTCAGGCAGCATAGTAAAGAAGTAAGCGACCAAGACACCGATCACAACCAAGTACCCCTGAGTGATCAAGATCGAGAACCTCGACATGAACACGGCGAACACACCCACGACGGAGAAGTTAAATAACAAGATCGAAAACGTGACGGAATCGACCGGGAGCCTGAAGCGATCGATCAAAAGGACGGAGATTTCTCCGCCGAGGTTCGCTAAAACGACGAAGGCCGAGAAGCCCATGTAGAGCTTGAGGAACCTGACGCATCTGAGGTAGAAGAGGAGGACGAGGAGGAACGTCGCGACGGTGATCGCGGCGACGAAGACGAGGGAGTTCAGGAAGGCGCCGAGGAGCTTGTCCCAGGGGGAGTCGGAGTCCGTTTCGGAGTAAGCTGCGGTGGCGATTGAGGAGAAGGAGGCGGAGGAGGATGGGTCGGAGTTTAGGAGGCAGACGAGGAGGACGACGGTGAACATGCATATGGAGACGGGCGTGAGGATTCCGATGAGTTCTTCGCCTAGTGAGTCCAGGACGCTTCTCGGTCTTTGGGTTCGATCCATTTTTTGGAAGAAGAAGCAAAGGAGGACGAGAGCCTTTCTCAGATTCCGATGACCTTATTCCAGTCGCATACCTAATACGACGTCGTTTGACTGCAGTATGGAGTTTATTAAAAATTAGGATTCGGAACCCCTTTTTTTTTTCTAAATGGTTTACATACTAAATATTTAAAACAAAAATGAATATATATAATTATATAAAAATAAAATTAGTAGAATTTAATTAAGAGAAAATGACACAAAGAACACCAAACAAAATTTTCCTCCCCAAACTAGCACTCAGGATCAGAAATCACAAAAATAGGTTTCACTAAAGGGATAATTTATCCTTATGTCTTCTTCTTTAAGTAATTAAAAAGAAAAATTTGAAATCAATTGTTGCCGTCCTCGTTTCATCGCTTATTCTTCTCCTCATCGCTGTCTTTCGTCGTCGTCGTCGTCATCGTCGTCGTCTCTCCCTCGTCGTCATCATCGTCGTCTCTCCGTCGTCGTCATCGCCTCTCCGTTGATCCGTCATCGTCGTCTCTCCGTTTATTTATCGTCGTCGTCGTCGTTTCTCAATT
>NC_027751.1:13558520-13560608 GCF_000695525.1 Brassica oleracea var. oleracea
ACGACAGTGCCGGTGAGGGTTTGAAGATTCCCGAGCCGGAGACGACATGGTTCGAAGAGTTGCGAGTGAAGGAAATGAATTTTGTTTTTTTTTTTTTATTCTTATAACACAAGGGTAGTAGTGACATTTTGCCCTTTTATGAATGTCATTTTTGTGACTTTCATTTCCTGGTGTCATTTTTGTGACATAAACTTGAAAGGTGTTCTTTTGGACAATTGCCCTTTAATTATAACTAAAATATATTAAAACACTAATGCCAAAGTCATGCAATCCTTTAAAAGTACTAGATTCGTGCGCGGATTATATCTTTTAATTTATTTACATTTTATTTTTGAAAATTAGGAGAACAATTTTTTTTAATTTCTTAAAAAAATATTATCTTAATTTTCCATAATCTTCTAATAAATGGATAATATATATTTTGTTAATACAATTTTTTATTGTTTTAGAATATGATGATATGACGATTAAGGAAAAACAATGAGAAAAGTAGATCGAAGTTGTTTTTTTCTATTTATCTTTGACTCCACTTAACTCTCATGTAAATTAATTTAATTTTCCTTTTAATTTTAATTTTGCCTTTAATTTTCTTTTAAAATTAAAGTTCTAATATTTTTTTTTTTTTTGACACAAAAAGTTCTAATATTTTTTTTTGTAATTCACCTGAAATTTTATTGGCATGAACTGTTTTGCTTCGAAACAAACAATGTTCATATGAGCCAATTAACCATCGAAAACATATGAAACTGCTCGAACAAATAATGCAAAACTTCACAAACTTGAAGATACGACCATATATATAATACTTGAGATCACCAAAAACAAACTGAGCGGTTGTTCTTAATTAATACTCAACTCGGAGGCCCTCCATGTATGATAAAAAAACAACCAATAAAAAGGGTTATACAGCCACGTCAGCTTTAGTCGAGACAAACTCATATTGGTTCTATTCACTTGGACTTATAATAATTTATTAGAAATTTTTGGGTTCACCCCCTAGGTTGAACCTCTGGATTCACCAACCAATAGTGTTTGAGTATTTGATATTTGATATCTTTTAAAAAAAGAAAAAAATTGAATTTCCACATAAGATTATATTTTTAAAATAAAACAATAAAAATACATAAAAATAGTTACAAAAAATAAATAAATAAATATTGATAAACTTTTAGCAAAATACTAAATCCTATACCCTAATCACTAAACCCTAAACCCTTGGATAAACTCTGAACTCTTGGATAAATCATAAACTCTAAATCAAAAATATTTAAAATTAAACCCTAGAGTTTATGATTTATCAAAGGGTTCAGAGTTTACCTAAGGGTTTAGGGCTTACCCAAGGGTTTAGGGTTTAGTGATTAGGATTTAGGGTTTAGTGTTTTGCTAAAAGTTTATCAATATTTATTTATTTATTTTTTGTAACTATTTTTATGTATTTTTATTATTTTATTTTAAAAATATAATCTAATTTGGATATTCAATTTTATTTCCTTTTTTAAAAGATATCAAATATCAAATACTCAAACACTATTGGTTGGTGAACCTAGGGTGAACCCAAGAATTTCTCATAATTTTAAGTGGCCATTTAATATACAACCCATCAATCCTCCATAAAAAAATTAAAATGCTCGAAGCAAAGCAATGATCTCTGACTTCACCACTTCTCTATCATTGTTCCAAATCTCTGCAATTTGGCCGTTTCCGTGTAATAATCAGCATAATTCTTTTCTTTACTCTTATACTAGGTGATGATCCGCGCCCTGCGCGGAGTGAGTAGACTAAAAAAAATTATAAATTTAATCAATAGATATTGAATATGTTAAAGCAATAGTGAGATATTATACATGGTTTAGATTTAGGAGTTCAATCCGGCAAAACCGAACCTAAATAGAAAAAATGTTTTGGATTTGGTAATACCGAATATACCGAATGGATGTTATTTTTTTTTTAAATGCGTTATATGGATATGGTTTGGCATATAAACTAATTATACTGATCAAAGCGAATAAAATGAAAATATGTTGTATAATTATATGTAAATTCTATAATATAATTAGTAACATATACATAATTTATTTATTGATATGG
>NC_027751.1:13561924-13576092 GCF_000695525.1 Brassica oleracea var. oleracea
GACATTTTGATTTTACAATATAATCGAGTTTCTATTTCTCAATCCCAAAATAAATGTCACGTATCCCATCAAATACAAAAAAAATTAATCAAAATTAATGGCACATACCAATGTTTATAGTAGAACATAATTATGAATCGTGTCCCTAAAAAATGTCATGTATCATTTATGAATCGTAAAGAACATGATATTTGACTTTAAACTTAACTGGAAAGAATTATATAAAATTCCAAATTAATGTCTGTCAGCATTTAAGTTAATTTTGTAAAAAAAAATCTTGCTGCAAAAGTTAAGGGATTGCAAACAATTTAATATGGAATTCGTTCTTGAATGTATTTTACAATCACTCAAGAACATGATTATTAACAATATATTATAAAAATATGGATTTTTGAAAGGAGCCAAAATAAAAGAAGTCCATATTAAAAATGATATTTGACTTTAACCTTAACCGGAAAGAATTATATAAATTTCCAAATTGATGTCTGTCAGCATTTATGTTAATTTAATATGTCATTCCTTTAATATGTCATTTATGTTAATTTCGTAATAAAAAAAATCTTGTTGCAAAAGTTAAAGGATTGAAAAAAATTTAATATGCCATTCCTTTTTGAATGTATTTTACAATCACTCGAGATTGCGTTTAAAATTTTTACATACGATATTTTGATTTTACAATATAATCGAGTTTCTATTGGGATTGCTCAATCCCAAAATAAATGTCACGTATCCCATCAAATACAAAACAAATTAATCAAAATTAATGGCACATATCAATGTTTATAGTAGAACATAATTATGAATCGTGTCCCTAAAAAATGTCATGTATCATTTATGAATCGTAAAGAACATGATATTTGACTTTAAACTTAACCGGAAAGAATTATATAAATTTCCAAATTGATGTCTGTCAGCATTTTATGTTAATTTTGTAATAAAAATGACTTGTTGCAAAAGTTAAGGGATTGCAAACAATTTAATATGGAATTCGTTCTTGAATGTATTTTACAATCACTCAAGAACATGATTATTAACAATATATTATAAAAATATGGATTTTTGTCTTAGCTATCGAAATTTGTTATATAGCCATGATATAATAGCTAAGACAAATACACTAAATGTATGCTAACTTCTATAAAACAATACAACATATATATCGAAGAATCCACTAATATTATACTACGAATTTGTAAAATAATGCAGTATACACATCGAAAAATACACTAATATTATGCCACACCACATTTGGGAAAGACAACCTTCGTAGTTGTCTAAGTGTATTGTTAATAACCGTCAGTGTACACCATAATTTTAGTAATGTAATCACAATTCATATATTATTTACAACTATCAATTGGTTTTTAGTAATGCAATAAAGAATCATATTGTATATTGTATGAAAGGATCCAAATAATAAATAATGGCATTACATGTAATTAGTCTAGGCAATGAAGGATTATTTAATAAAGGTTGTGAGAATGATTCTCATGATGACACATAAGTAATGGCATTTTGGTTAATCACACATAGAGATAAGGTTAATTGTTAATAATGTTTCTCAAATAATAAAAAAGAGATTTTCATAAAGATGTTATCCTTCCACCTCCCTTTCTTTCCTTTTATACAAACTTTTTTGTAGAACCTTACATCGAACCGAACAATATATATATGTTCATATGTAATTTTGTATGAAAATGTATTTATTTTTATCGATTGAATAATATGAAATTTAGAAATTTCATGTAAATTTATTGTTTAAATTAGTTTATTGTGACATTTTAAGTGATCGTTTAATTACGTCATAATTACTAATTTACTATGTATATGTATTTATTTTATTTAAAGTTCAAATTTGTGAAGTTTGGTTTATTTGTATCAACTTGAGTTAATAGGTTTCTATATTTTAATTTCATATAATACTTATTATAGTAATTTCACAGATGGCTTAATACAATCAACAGCTTGACAGTTGACACTATAAAAAATTATAATGAAAAATTTATAACTGTAAGAAAATAAATATCATGATGTTGTTATGCTTACCATTGTTTCTGAAATTACATGAAAGCCCTAAACGTTGCTTCCTATTTGGAAGAAGGTGAGTTTTTCCATACTTCAATTTAGAAATAATTAAAGAAGTTTGCTCGACCAAAGTAGTGGTAGTAGAAAGGAAGCGAAAATTTATTATAGGAATTTGAGAAATATATAGTCAATGGTTCAAATATCTCTTTTCCACCTTAAGCTTGTTCTGCCCAATATTATTTTTTTTTTGTAAAAAATTCTGCCCAATATTATTTCGCATTACTAAGCCGCAGTTTTTCAGCCTGAAAAATAATTAGATTAATGATTAATTTCATACTATCAATATTGGAACACATTGGAGCACAACAAAGTGGCAGGTATATAAACTAAAAACAACCTATTATATAAACTACAAAACCAAATCAACTTTGGTTCAATCAAAACCAAAACAATAAATGTGATTCTTTAAAAACATGTATATCTTACAATAATAATTAACGTCAGTTTGCATATTCATTAGGTCATATGAGCAAAACAAAATTAAGGAAAATGGAGCCAAACCAAAGTTACTTAGTTACAATTGTAGAAAAGTGAATGTTAATGTCTGAAATTGTTAAAAATGGAGGTCAGATGATAAGATGATAAAAGCTTGGAATTGATTAACGAAGAGAAACATTACCTTGTTTCAAAGTTCTGTAGATCGAAAGTACATCCCTTGGAGAATATTTACTTGTTGCCAATAAGTGGTCAACCCCCCCCCATAATAGATTTGGTGTAAAAGGCGCTGAAACCCCCATCAAACACCAAATATGGTAAATGATGGAAGATGATTAAACTTAGCGAGTATCTAAACGTTACGGTTTATAGCGGATTGAAACCACTCTTCTCTGAATTCTGTCCCTTCTAAGTCTCTGAATTTTGATATAGGGAATGATGATGGCATGACAGCCAGCTCAATGATACCGAAGCTTGGCTGCAAAATGTAAATGTTTTGTTTGAAATACTTGAATTATTTGCTAAAAAGGTTGGAAATAACAACAAATTTCACTAACCCTTCATACCCAGTTTCTCAAGAATAGACATCGCCTCCACTGCAATGCAAGTGATATCACTCAAATTACCCTAAATAGTGATTTATACTCTCTCAAATAAGCGGTCGAGTTGAAGTACTTAAGGATCGAATTCACAGGGAGCTAGGGAACCAATTAGATCTAAACAGTTTATGATTAAGCTAAGCTAATAGTTTTAAAGCAGTAAATAAATATAGCAAAGTAGTAAACAAGTTGAACAAGACAATTGTTCAGCTTGGCAAGGATTTGTTTGATGGAATGATGGTTGCTAGATCTAGGGTTTCTATTCAGTTAATCATGATTATAATGATATAGAGGCTAATTGTTGCTTGCAAGATATTATAGAACTCAAACAATAACAATAATCTACCAGCTCTCGCATGTCTAGATTATCTATCACTAGATCTAAGATCTCAGCTCTCGCATGTTGATCTGTAGAAAGTGTCGATCGATTATTCTATAGGAATATCGATAGATACACCTTTCACAATATCGATCGATTAATGTATTGGATCATCAATCGATATCTCTTCTAGCAAGCTTTACGATCGGGTTGAATATGTGTTCACTAGGGTTCATAAATCAACTCTCGTATGTTTCTAGCAATCCTAGCTCAATAGAACTCAGTTCAGAGAAAAGACCAAGCGATGGCATTGTGCCTAATGATTCTAAGATCAGGGTTCTAGTTCATGACTATAGAACACAAGCAGTAAGAACAATCCTGTGATGAATATCACAACTTAGCCGTTCTATATTTTGGGCTAATCCCTCGTACCCTATCTGAACCCTAAACCTAACAGGTGGATCTATTCAGACATGAAGTTTGTCACAGAAATCATGGATAGAATAGATAAAATTGCAATAGATATAAAAACCAAAGACAATGGAGTTCCAGGAGGAATCTGAAGGAGTTCCTCCTTTTTCTCCTAACTAAGAAAAATGAATTAAAGAAAGGTTAGGCGTCAACAATGGCTTAGAAAACACATAAATAGGGTTTTAGGTCGTTCAAAGGTATTCTGGTAATTTGGGGTTGTTTATGGGCTTCAGCGGTCATAAAATATGCTCAGTCCATATTCTGGCATCACTGTAGATCGACATCAATGCTGTGTTATCGATCGACAGTCCTTCATCTCCTCGACAGCTTTCTCTTGCGAGGCAGACTGACCACACTTCAGTAAAACATACATAACTTCTGCTACAGGATGCCGATTGACCTTAAACTGGTGGTATTGGAAAGCTAACGTAAATCTATATCTTGCGTCAAAACATGGGCTCAATCTAACGGTGGGAAGGTCTCCATCCATAGCTAGACATCTGACGCGTCTGTGCAGTTCTGCACCTCAAAAGGCTCCAAAATCACCATATTTATCCAAAACGTACCTGAACCTGTAAATACTCTAAATAGACTATATATAATAGTAATTAGTTATTAAAACACCTATATATCGTGGCTAATAATGGGTAAAATCCATGGTATATCAACTCCCCCAGACTTACCCTTTTGCTTGTCCTCAAGCAAAACAGACGGGCAGTCTCTTTGAAAGAAGTTTGAAAATAGCAAGGACTCACATGATTTAAAACTTAAAATCATCACCTCTGCAATATTGCAATCCACATCTAAGAATTCCTAATCACAAAAGCATTAAATATATATATATATATTTATTTTTATTTTTTTTCTTTTTTCGTTTTTTTTTTGAAAATAAACATCTCTACCTATAATCTAGGGTCGAAATAGAGAGAGAAAATGTGATAAATCTACACAAGGCTTTACCTTCCAGACTTGTTTGAAGAATCCGATCCCATGTATACCAAGCCCCAAGACAAGCAGTTGTGTTAGGTTTAGTGTTGGAGGCCAGCTTTGGTTCCTTCAAACAATCTCAGCAAGTGTGAATAGTTGACAGGTTGATCCACTTTAGTATCTTTAGTACTATCTGCAATCAGTAAATCTAGAATGATGCTAAAGAGTGGTTAGATAACAAGCAAAAACATAATAAGTTCATAATCCTCTTTTTGACTCAATAAAACTCTTTTGAAAACAATTTTATAAGACTCATAAACACACTAATATCAGTAAACATCCCCCCAGACTTAAATTACACTATCTCCAGTGTATATCTAGTCGGAGTTATGGTGAGAAATAATCATAAGTACATAATTTAACAAGTAAGAACGATGACCTGCTCAGTGTCGATCGACACAATGAAGTGACAATCGATCGTTGTTGATGAAGTGCTGTCGACTGATAGCGACATGGTCTCATCGGTCAATGGCTAGAGCAATCATTCGACACAATGAAGAGACAATTGATCGTTGGATCTGAAATGATGTCGATCGATATCGAGCTGGTCTCATCGGTCGATATGCTGAGGAATCGTCTACTCAGATCTTTTTTTTTTTGGTTTTTTTTTTTCTAAATAGCTAACTAAAACACAATATTAGTAGAACCTCCCCCAGACTTAAACAACACTGTGACCAGTGTTATACAGTCAAAGATTGGTGGGGAAATAAACCATAAGGACAATATTTAACAAGGTGAAATGTTATACCTGATCGCTGATGGTGAGCGTCGATCGACACAATTAAGTGGCGATCGATCGATACACGTGATGCTTTGTCGACCGACAATGGCATGTTGTCGTCAATCGCTTCTGGTATATCAAGTCTTCTTCCTTGGATCTTTTTCCTTTTACCTATCATAAACAAAACACTAAAAGTCAGTAAAAGATAACTAATAAAACATAACTTTTTTTTTTCGATGAACAGTGTTCTGTTACATTAAGGCTGCTACAGTACCTCCCCGTTTTCTGCTACAGTGTCGATCGATTTCTTTGCTACAGTGTTGATCGATTTCCTTGCTACAGTGTCGATCGATGCTACAGTGTCTCTGCTACAGTGCGATTGCTACAGTGCGATTGCTACAGTATCGTCGTTACTAATCATCCGTTTTTTTTTTTACCTGCAATAAATAAAAACTTTAATCAGTAACAATCTAAACTAAACTGAAAGAAATTCCCTAATAGTAGGCTGCCTCCCACTCAGCGCTTTGTTATAGTCATTTAGCTTGACTTTGGAGATCTGATTTAGTCCAGATGAGGATGAGAACTCGCTCCTAAAAAAGTCTCAATTTCTACTCTCTGAAGCTTTATCATTCTTGTGTGAAAGCCTCCTCCGTAGACTCTTCTCCTTTGTCTATCATCTCAGCAAGAAGGAGTGCTCGAAGCTTTGCAAATGGATGTGAGAAACATCTACTGCGCACTCTGGATTTCCTGACACAATCTGAGAAGTGAGGGGTCAATGATACCTGAGGATCATCCTTGATCCTTTTTATCTTCTTCTAATTCCTCCTCTTCTTTCCCCCAGACTTGTCTGATCGCGTGGTGGTATCTCCATCCCTAAGATTTCCACACACATCGAACTCCCTCTGCTCTGATACGCATCCAGTGTCGAGCGACGATGAAGTGGTAGTGTCGATCGATGGTGAAGGTGTAGTATCGATCGATGGTGAAGTGGCAGTATCGATCGATGGTGAAGTGGTAGTGTCGATCGATGGTGAAGTGTTAGTGTCGATCGATGGTATATGTTCGGTGACGATCGATGCTGCCTCTCCTGGGCTGTTATCGACTTCACTTCTACATCTCAATCCTCTCTGAGAAGCTACTGCAAGTATATGATCATCAAATATCCCAGTGTTATGACTTAACTGCATACTTCTATCTGGTGGGATAGGAAATTCAACTTCAACCACAGCGCATGGGACCACAATCTTCACAGGATCATGTATCATCTTCACTCTTTTGTGATGCCCCATCAGCTTCTTCTGTCCAGATAGGTGGTCTCTGATGTTTAGGGACAGCAAGGTGTGAGGCCTTAGACATGTACATCCTTTCCTCAATCGGTTCCATCTCAATTATGCAACCTGGCGGAACGTCTAGCAATGGGCATCGATCGATATTAGGTGGGTAGTGTCGATCGATAAGTGGTTGGCGATGTCGATCGATGTCGGGTGGGTGTAGATCGATGATGTGGGGTGGTTGTCGATCGATCTCATCAGGTTGGTGTCGACCGATGCTAGCCTTTGAAGTTTCCAGATCTCCTCTCGAAGTATATTGATCGTCATCAAGCTTCTTCTCCGAATTCTGATCTATATCTTCAAGCCATTCCTCCAGCTCTAAGGAGTCTTCCATAGTGACTTCTCTGTCTACATCGTCGATCGATGATGAGGTTGCAACGTCGATCGACGTTGAGGTCTTGATGTCGATCGACGTTGAGGTCGTGATGTCGGTAGATGTTGAGGTCGTGATGTCGGTCGACGTTGAGGTCGTGCCGTCGGTCGACGTTGAGGTCCTGTCGTCGGTCGACCTTGAGGTCCTGCCATCGGTCGACGTTGAGGTCCTGCCGTCGGTAGACGTTGAGGTCGAGTTTTCAGTACCAGCTTCCTCTACTCTGCTCAACTATCCAGGCACATGTTGTTCATCACCCTCTACCACATATCTCCTCAGAGATTCCATCTCAATCTATAGATTCGCTGCAGCATCATAGAGAAATTTGTTGAGAAAGGCATCTCTCATGTCATTCCAGGTAGTGAGAGATTGGTGGTAGCTTCTTGAACCAGTGAGTTGCATCTCCAGCTAGGGTGTATGGGAAGAGTTTGTAGAAGTGGTTGTCTTCAGGGACTTCACCAAAGATAAACCATACCAATTCCTCAAACATGTTGATGTGATCCATTGGTTGTTCGTGAGGAAAGCCATGAAAGGGACGCTGACGCATAAGCTGGATATATATAGGTTTCAGATCAAAGTCATCCCTCTCAGCAATGAGTACCTCTACCTTCTCTGCCTTCTCACAAGTAATGTCGATCGAAGGCGTTGTGTTGCTGTCGATCGATTTCTGGTTCACGCTGTCGATCGCTGTTGCTTGGAGGGTGTCGATCGATTCTTCCCTCGTAGACTTACGGATCGTGCAAAAACCAGCAGACTCCTTCTTTGAAGAACCAAGAAATCCTCTCTTCATTATTGTTCATGGTACTAAGATGTATGTACCTGAAACAAAAGAAAAAAATTTTATCAGTTTTTTGTGAACAGTAGTAAAACCTAAACTAAATCTAACTAAACAAGATCCAATGGCGATCAAAGCTCCCCGGCAACGGCGCCAAATTTGATATCACTCAAATTACCCTAAGTAGTGATTTATACTCTCTCAAATAAGAGGTCGAGTTGTAGTACTTAGGGATCGAATTCACAGGTAGCTAGGGAACCAATTAGATCTAAACAGTTTATGATTAAGCTAGGCTAATAGTTTTAAAGCAGTAAATAAATATAGAAAGCAGTAAACAAGTTGAACAAGACAATTGTTCAGCTTGGCATGGATTTATTTGATGGAAGGATGGTTACTAGATCTAGGGTTTCTATTCATGTAATCAGGATTATAATGATATAGAGGCTAATTGTTGCTTGCAAGATATTATAGAACTCAAACAATAACAATAATCTACCAGCTCTCGCATGTCTAGATTATCTATCACTAGATCTAAGATCTCAGCTCTCGCATGTTGATCTGTAGAAAGTGTCGATCGATTATTCTATAGGAATATCGATCGATACACCTTTCACAATATCGATCGATTAATCTATTGGATCATCGATCGATATCGCTTCTTGTAAGCTTTACGATCGGGTTGAATATGTGTTCACTAGAGTTCCTAAATCAACTCTCGTATGTTTCTAGCAATCCTAGCTCAATAGAATTCAGTTCAGATAAAAGACCAAGCGATGGCATTGTGCCTAATGATTCTAAGATCAAGGTTCTAGTACATGACTCTAGAACACAAGTAGTAAGAACAATCCTATGATGAATATCACAACTAAGCAGTTCTATATTTTGGGCTAATCCCTCATAACCTATCTGAACCCTAAACCTAACAGGTGGATCTATTCAGACATGAAGTTTGTCACAGAAATCATGGATAGAATAGATGAAATTGCAATAGATATAAAAACCAAAGACAATGGAGTTCCAGGAGGACTCTGAAGGAGTTCCTTTTTTTTCTCCTAACTAAGAACAATGAATTAAAGAAAGCTTAGCCGTCAACAATGGCTTAGAAAACACATAAATAGGGTTTTAGGTCGTACAAGGGTAATCTGGTAATTTGGGGTTGCTTCTGGCCTTCAGCGGTCATAAAACATGCTCATCCCATATTCTGGCATCACTGTCGATCGACACCAATGCTGTGGTATCGATCGACAATCCTTCATCTCTTCGACAACTTCCTCTTGCGAGGCAGACTGACCACTCTTCAGATAAACGGGCATAACTTCTGTTACAGGATGCTGATTGACCTAAAACTGGTGGCATTGGAAAGCTAACGCAAAGATATATCTTACATCAAAATATGGGCTCAATCTAACGGTAGGAAGATCTCCATCCATAGCTAGACATCTGACGCGCCTGTGAAGTTCTGCACCTCAAAAAGCTCCAAAATTACCATATTTATCCAGATTGTACCTGAACCTGTAAATACTCTAAGTTATTAAAACACCTATATACCATGGCTAATAATGGGTAAAATCCATGGTATATCAGCAAGCTACCATATTTGGAGACATCCTACCACATATGATAATAAATTTAGAATACCTGCATGAGCAGGTACGGTATGAACATAAATCATGATCAATTACTTACGACTGAGCCAAAGAGTTCCTAATATCCCAGAGGCTAGGATCAACTTGTTGAAGTTTATCCCTTGTTCACGAACATAACAGAAAATTCAGACTGCAAATCTACGACGCATGCTCATGGAAAATATCGTCAACAATTTTTGCAGCCTTCAGATTCCACCTAATGCTTTCTGATAGGCATTACAAAGTTCTATCTACTGTATAGTACAAATATGAAAATACCTGAGTTTTTCATACATTAAAACAAAGAAATCAAAATAATATATGTGAAAAATTACTACCTTTGCTTCGAGGGAGATAAGAGAATATCTTAGGAGTTGCTTCTGCATAGACAAACTCCGGGCCTCAGTGTTCACATGGCACCTTCAACAGAAGAAACACTATTTTGTAAGATAAGAACTATATAAAACCTGTAGCTTACCAAAAGATACGTGATACAAAATTCTTGTCTGGTGTTGTTAATATATATATCATGAAATTAACTCACTAAAAATATAAAAGAAAATGTACCTCTACCTGATTATATCGAATAGTTTTCCATACTCTCCATTTACATTATATGGTACATAAGGAGGATCTTCCCTGGCCAGAAAGTTATGTATTCTACATAACTATATACTGTTCGGAAGAGACTTACTATATCTAATATATATATATATATATATATGAAAAAGCGAAATGGTGAGGCAACTTGAAAATCTAAAGTGGCTAAATTATCAGCACTAAAACTTTCAGCTTCATAAGAAGAAAAATTCTTTTATTTTCTCATCTTGGTAAAAGAGAAGAAAAATTCCCACTTAAAGAAAAGCTTGTAACTGGACTGGATGCAGAACTGTTAGAAGATACACATCAATGAACTCATTATTTATGAATTTTACATCGTTTATGACACCGTAAAAGTATATAAAAGAAAAGCAACCCAATGTTAGATAGGAATTATATCTCCATGAGACTGGATAGATTAATAAATCAGCGTAGGTATTTTAATAAGAGAAACCAAGTTAGCTTAAAGATGCGACTACCATACCAATCAAGCTAAACACTTTAAGCAACAAACAAAATATTTATGAAAAGAGAGAACATTTAGGAGTTTTAAGCAATAAACAATTTATCTCACAGGCCAAGCAATTGTAATTACAAAATAACCATTACTGCAGAAATACGGATATCTTCTCAAATGCAACATTTAGGAGTTTTATGCCTAGCTCTCGCCTGCGTAAAAGTGGATAGCAGCTTTAGTAAAAAGGATATAAGAAGTAACGGGAATGCTGCATCGGAATATTTTAGTGGAGCGATATAAGCTATGGATCACCGGCTGATATATGTTCGGCTAAGAATTGTTATCATCGGACTGGAGTTGGAGAAGTAGTTCCAAGAGACATGAGTAAAATATATAGGGTGAATCTGGTGGAATTGAAGCGTTAAGTTGCCATCGGAGTGTTATAGTAATGAGGCTTTGATGAATCGGAGTGGTGGAAAAGCCGTTACACCAAGAATCAGAACGTCTGAAGTTAGGGTTTTGTTGGTTAGGAAGATGAAGACCAAAAGACATGTCGCGTTAGTACAGAGAAGAAACTTCATAGTTTTGATGGGCTTCCTATGGGGCTCAGAATAATGACAAAATGAATTATAGAGTTTGATTTAGCTGCAAGTTATTGGATTTGTTCGTCGAATTTGGAAGAGGAGATTTAGATATGACGTGGCAAAACTTTAGAACTTAATTGGTTATTTAATCTACTGAGGTGGACACTCTAAATGTTGAGTATTAAACTCTTTTAGTATTGTAAGACTAGAGATTTTTCCGGGCTACACTCGGGTTTTTTCCCTATATTTTAATTTAGTTTATTATAGAATTTGTATTTGACTATATATTTTTACACTTAGACTAAATATGCTAGATAAATTATTAGACAAATTTGCAATCTTGTATTATTTTTGGTGACTAAAATATTAAAATTCAATTTTTTTTATTTCAATATCAAAGTTCATATAAGTTGGTAAGAAAATTGGATGAAAAAATAAATTGAATTTTAGTTAAAATTAAATTATTCCTTTATCTCATTTATTTAATTTTTATGAAAATATGGTTATATTAACATACAATTCAAACATTTTTTTAACACTAAAACCAACCAATATATTTTTAAAATTTTTAATATTGATTATTTATTATGTGGTGCTAAGAAAATCTATATAATTCGTTCTTAAGTGTTAAAGCAGTGGTGAAATGAAGAACAATTTAAATATAAAAGTGATTTACATTAAAAGAATCCTGAATTATGTCAAATACTTTTGTTTCCATGCAGCAAAACAAATTACTAAAAATATAATATATTCTCTAAGATATATTTGTATGTTTTCCCTAAGAAAATCCAAAGAATGTAGTTGATTTTTTTAAAAAAGATTGACAATTTATGTCTTTTAATTGACATTCATTCATTCAATGATTGTCTTTAATCATGCTCACCAATGGAAATTCCCATTCTAGTATTTAGTCTTGGGGCTAGAGAGAGGGGGGTTCACAGCGTTCCATGTACAAACCTCAATATTACTCATATAATTTCCATCGTTTTTTTTTTGAGAAAGGGCTATAATCTCCATTGTTCATCATATCGAAGTATATATCATATTATTATTTATTTCACCTTGGAATAAAAAATCAGCGTTTGTGTAGGTTGATCAGTGAAATATAAGTATTATGTTTGGTAAAATCACTGAAATTAATCAGCATGTGTAGCTTGTACTTGCAGTATAGAAACTTACAAAACAGAAGTAATGGTTACAGTGTTTAACTTTCATTGATTAATTTCTAAATCATTGAACAAACTTACAGTGTTTAACTTTCATTGTTTAACTTTCAAACTCCAAGTTTCCAAACCAATTGATACAAGAAAAATAAATCTTAAGAAAAATGCTTTACAAAGTTCTGAAAAATTCTCATTAGTTATTTTCTTTCTGTAAACATCAAAATGTCTCCTCCTTGAGCCTGTACAACTTCATTCCTTGCTGCTTGAAGTAACAACGATCCTCTTCGTCCACCAACACAAGATTCAGATAATACTTGACATTGAATTTGTTGTTGATGTTCAGTATTTAGTGTGTCTTTTCCTGCAAAAAAAAAAATCGTGAACTATACCGTACTTCCTTATTCACTTGCGTTTCCTTCATGAAAACCCTCTGTTCAACTGCCTCTTCGAAAAATCCATAAATAGCAAGCATTATATATGTGCACATAAGCACAAGTTTCATCTAGATCCAGCTTCATCAAACACTTTACTACTCGTTCAACCATCTCAACGTTACTGTTTTTCCTGCAAGTAGAAAGAAAAGAACTCCATATAATAGTAGCTTCTTCCACTGTTATGTTCTTTATCATTGCTTCGTGTTCCTCCAATAGCTCTGCTTCACCCAACAAGTTAGCCATGCAAGTGTAGTGTATTATCGATGGCTCAATAAAATACTTGTATCTCATCATTAATTAGACTGATCAAATACCCAATTGTCTTCTCTAATTCAGGACAAATTCAAATTTACCGTTATCAAATCTTTGATCACCTTCATAGCAAGTGACCATTGTTCCGCATGACGAACACATATAACCAGGTCACAAAATTTAAATAATGACAAAACCAATACAACATATGTGTGCAAACTATAGGAAAATAGGAACATCTAGTAATAAGCAAGAAGGAATTTCTTACTTAAGCTTCAGAAACGTACCCAATACAAACAAACTCACTATATGATTATCATGAAGATTTCACTACAAGAAAACATAACCTTAACGAGGGCGGTTTTCGTCGTTATTTCGTCGTAAAAGAGGCTTTACGACGAAATAGCGAGGAAGCGCGTTTGCTCGTTACTCGTCCGTCGTAACACATATTTCCTCGCTAATTCGTCGTAACTTAGCGAGGAATATATTTCATCGTAAAGACAAAGTAGGGCGATTCGTCGTAAAGACCACGTCAATATTCCACGCAAGGACGTCGCTACAATTCCTCGTAAATACCTCGAAATGTGTTCCTCGTAACCTACATGTAAATACCTTGAAAGAGTTTCCTCGCAAAATACACGTAACAACCACGAAACGGTTTCCTCGTAAAATACTCGTAAACTTTTCCTAGTTATTTCCTCGCAAATGTTTCCTCGTAAAATAGTCGTTAACTGTTTCTCGTCATTTCCTCGTAAGGTTTCCACGTAAAGAAGTCGTATATTAGCTACGAATTTACTTCGTTTTTATTATTTTTACAGAATTTAAAAGTATAATTAAAAAATAATTAAAATTATTTAATTTAATAATAAATTAAAATTTAAAATAAAAATAAATCAATATGAAAATATTTTATATATAAATAAGTTTTGAATTTATATAATACAACAACCAAAAAAAAAA
>NC_027751.1:13578638-13584992 GCF_000695525.1 Brassica oleracea var. oleracea
TTAAACTCGTCTTCAACAGCTTCGTCTGTGGCATCATCGGTAAGATCTTCGTACTCGTGATTATGCGGATCAATGAGAAAGATGTCATCAGTTTCTTGTTCAGGTTCCTCAACTTCATTTATCTGTTCTTCTTGCAATGGTGGTTCTTCTCCACTGATGATTCGTCCTCGAGGTGTAACTTTGATTACTGCTAACCAATTTATACCTGAATCTCTCATCCGAGGGTATGGAAGGAAGCTAACTTGGTCTGCTTGTGAAGCTAAGATGAAAGGCTCGCTAAATACACATAAACTATTTCCTCGTAAATACCACGCTAAGTTTACGTCGTATTTACGAGGAAATAGTTTTTCCTCGTAAAATACTCGTAAAGTTACATCCACTTTACGACGAAACAGTTTTGTCGTTACGTTGCGAGGAAATAACGATGACTTTAGTTTTTCACGTAAATTCCTCGTAAACTCGACGCAAATTTACGAGGATTGTTTTTCCTCGTTAAATTTCGTCGTTAAGCATGTGTTTTCTTGTAGTGTTTTGGTTTTAACGAAATGATGCAGACACTAATAAGTTATCAAAACCCATCAACTTATATGATACAAAAGCTTTAAAAATCTAATCACGCCATAAACACTTATCCATAGAGAACTATAAAAAAGATAATTAATAACTGATATTCAAACCCATTCAATAGAACCAATAGCTGATATAAAAGATAATGATAACTATCCAAAAAATTTAATTAGCTTTTCAAAGCTAGAAGAAAACACATACAATGTAAGAGCTTATCCACTGAAAAGTTAGGAAATTTGATCAATTTTAACTTGCGAGGTTTAGACAGTTGCATGAGGCGGCCTAAAATTGATCTAATAAAACTGTAAGTTAAAAAGTAAAGAGAATACTTATTGTTGAAAGATGATTCATAAGTTACATCATACGCAAGTGAAATTCTCACGTCTCCATGGTACTATGCTGCAACAAAAGAAACCACATAGGTAAGTGTTTACAGGTTCCCACGATAGTGAGGAAAGAGAAATAATGCTTATATAACAGTAAGAGGAATCGAGAAGAAAAATTCGGGATATACTAAATCGAAACAAAGAGAAACCAGTTGTGATAGTCCGAAATCGCTTGTCTGGTAGTATCCCAGATTTGCAGCTTAATTCTCTTCTAATCTAGCTCAATAGCCCGTATCTTGAAATAATCATGTTAAAAAAAAGAACTTGAGAGACTATTGACCACTACAAAGAGCACTTACGAAGAGCGTTATGTATCAAAGAGTTCATACTTGACAGTTGTAAACTTGTAATGAAAGAGAGATCAACATGGTTCTTGTCGTAGGTTGCATGATCAAAGAGAATCATGCTGTTCAATTACGTCCTATTTATTAGTAGTTTTTTTATTTATTCTGATCAAAATCAATATTAATAGGGATTTAGAAATAATAAAAATGTAAAATTATACATTTTCTTAATAAGTAGAATCATAATATTACATTATGAAAAATTATGGAAAATGATTTAAGCCACGTGACATCTTTCTGGAGAGGTTTTTTCGCTGATGTGGATGCTCTATGGAACCTCAAAAGGTTTCTTTTATTAGTATAGAAAAATTATGGAAAATGATTTAAGCCATGCTGCAGCGCACCGACCCTAACCCCTCACCGTGGGATGATTTTGAGGGGTTAGGGTCGGTGCTCTGCAGCGCTGTGAAATCTGGGATCCGCAGGACGGGTTGTCACAATAAACCTCAAAATCTTTCATTCTCACGTTCGTTACCAATGTTTCAGACTACATGGTATCTGGGGACCAGCAAAGTTGCAGGCCGTGAAACCACAAACGGGTCCTCTGTCGTAGCCTTTACTCTGGCATAGTAGTTCATTTCCAAAAACGATTTTGACCACGGGGAAATCAGGACTGTAAGACATTCTACCTCAAGTGATGATGTGGGACAGATGGGTGACATGACGCTTTTGATATTAACCACTTGATCTGTAAAAAAGCAAAAAAAAACTTTGATGTGTAATCTTAAAAATTCTTCAATATAAATTATAACAAAAAATATATTTTCATTTGTTTTATTTTATACATTGAATATTTGAACATAAAATTATCAAACATAAAATTATATTTAAATTTCAACAAACAATTCCAATTTTATATCTATTATCTGACTAAGATACTTACTCTATTACATTGAATCATTTATTTTATTTTTACATTATCTATATCAAATTTACGAAAATAAGTATAACAAAAAGTGAAAGTAAATTCCTTAAAAATAAATGTATAAGAGTAAGAAAAACTATGATTTGTGTTAAGAAAATATTTCACTTACTATCATAATTAGAACCGACTAAATGTTGAAAATACAAGAAAATTATATAATTTTAAAAATCTATTAAACAATAACTGATCTATAATAAAAGATAACAAAACATGATAGTAAAATTAATATTATTTCCAGTTGCGGGTAACATAAATATATGATTTCTTTTCTTTTTGACAAAAGGCGTTCTAAATATATGATTTCTTGAAAATGAAATAAATACTCATTTTCAGCAAATATATTCATTTTTATAATGATTATAGCATTTTAGATTTACTCGGAGCTAGGTGTCAACATTTTTGGAACATAGTTTTGTTTTGTTTTGTAAAATAATGTTAATTATTCTCAGTAAATAAGAAAATGACTACATTAAATATAGTTTAGTAATTAAGATTTTGTCTAAGAATATCATGCATTAGTATTAGCTTTTTCCTTTTCTTTCTCTGATTTTATATAGATGTTCAATAGCTCTTGGAAGAGAAGGTCAAGTGCTTGAGCCTGTATGAGATCACCTTAAAACATAAACCACAAACACAAAGTTATTCTCAATCAGTTCTCGCCTTATTTTCTTAGTTTGAACTAAAAAGTTGTAGGTTTATTTTGGTTATCACTATCATGGAAGTTGAAAGATATTACACCAAACATGAGGGAAGAGCTCCAGCAGCAATGAAAATGACATTAGGATCAACTGAAGAAATGGTCTCCATAGTAGATGAAGTGATGGGTTTACCATCTTTAATCGCATTTGGTGTATGTTGCAAAAACTTGATCACTCAGGTTTTAACCCGAAAGACTAACTGCAAGTGCACAGTAAAGTACGCAGTAGTATGCGGAATCGAATACACAAGGACCAAAATTCACACGAGGAGCTATAGATAAATTACTAGCTAAGGCTATAAATGAGATTTTTGTTTGGTTTTCTAATGACTAAAGACAGTAAATAAAAGCGAGTAAACTGAAGAAACAGAGATGTAAGACTATCAGAAAAAGCGTCGGGCTCAGGGTATTCTCGGGGAAATCATTTCGCTGTTGACAAACAGATAAACTAGCTAGAGAATGAAGTTAAACAACGTCTTGAACTCAAACACGACAGTAGGTTGCGCCACATTTGTTACTATCTACATCCCAACAAAAAAAAACACAACTTATTTTTGCACGTTTTTCTTACTAATGAATAATGAGTTAGTAACGTTCAGGTGCTCTCCTTCACAAGCATTTGTTGTGTTTTCGTACTTTATAAGTTGAGTTTAAAGTTTGTAATACATAAAATACAATTTATGTTTGCTATTGTGGTTTACTTATATGGCTCTTTTTTTGTTGTTGTCGATGGTTGAATGAAAAGTAAACAAGAGGACTATTAACTTGGTTCACACACAAGAAACGTGAGTTATATATTACTCGTTCGGATTCAGATATTACCCGAACTGGTAAAATAATTAATTTGTTTTGTTGTTCTAATTAGATGATTTTTAGACCAAGCTGGTGAATATATACTAGACAAACATTTATATTTCGAGCTTGCACTTATATTCTATAACAGCTTGATATATTAGATTTGAACACTAACCTGTTAATATAGTTTGCCAGCGATTTTTTTCAAAATTTTGATTCTTAGATATGTATATGGAGTGAAACTAATTTTTACAGATGTCCATTTTTTTAATTGACACTTATGTAATTCATTGAATTCATAAAAGAAGTTAAGAAAAGAAACTTAACTCATATCAATGAAACAAAGACGAGAACGAAAGCACAATTCTATAGAGGTATAAAATGAAATAACTTATGGAGAGTCAATAGTAAACAAATCGAGAGCAGAAAACTAATCCCCTTTCATCATTATACAATCAATGTTGCCTATTTGATTTTTGTGATTTGTGTCAGCCGCAAAACTTAATTTCCTTTTGTGCATATGAAGTCTTAGAAATAATTAAAATGAGATGTAATACGTTAGCTCTTCAACAAGATATATTTAAGAGACCAACATTTGTATTCATCATTTTATAATCGATAAAGATTGTAGTGTTGCAAAATGTTAAAATCATTTCATAAACAAACATTATTATAAGAACTCACCCCGCGCATGTGCGCGTGGGTTATCATCTAGTATAATATAAATTTATAGTTTACCCATATAAATTTAGTGCTTATAATTTTGAAGAAGAAAGGTTACGTGGATGTATCTTTGCAAATAACTCATTTATGTATATTACTAATGTGCATATTAAAGTGTTTTATTGCATTAACATAACCTATATAAGTTCTAATGTATTTACAAAATCCATATAAGTTTAAGAAAATAATAGAAGTCAATATTGTCGAGGAGGAAGAGTTTCGTGGGGAGGTCTGGTAAGCAAAGAGACAAATGATGAAAGATTATATTTTGTGTATAATACTGATGTACATTAAAGTTTATAGTATTATGTGCAATACGTAAGTTAAATAATTATACTGATATCATTGTTCAATTTATTTAGGAAATTGTGTGTTAGAGATTTATATTGAATTTCTTATGTATTAATTCAATTTAGCAAATTATGTATTAAATTTGAAAGAGAACAATATATGCTAAAAATAAGGAGTAGTTATCACTTCAATGGCATTTTATTGTAAATAAATTGTAAGTTTAAGGGGTATTTTTTTTTGTACTTCTGTTTTAATAGTATTTACTAGATTTTGACCCGCGCTTTCAAAGCGCGGGTTTATTTTTGTTTTTTTTTTCAATTGACAAATATTTAGTAAATGTCACATTTTCATATATTTGTGTTTTATTTTATAAAAGACTTAAAAATTTTATCTTTATTTATCGTATTTCATTTTAAATGACTATTTATGTTAAAAAAATTAAACTTTATTTTTTTAATGAATTAAGTTGGTATAACTCTGATAAATTAATTTTATTATGGGGTTAATATTTTAATTAAAAAATTATATACTTTTAATAAAGATTTATACTTTTCAATAAAAAAATTCAATTATTTTTATGAATGCTTAAATTATATTAAATGACAATATGATCCTGCTTTAATAGTATAGATTATTCCATTTATTCTCATTGTCTCTTCGTACCTCTTGACATCATTTTCGGCTCCGATTAAACCTGTTAGACCGAAGCTGCCAGTGCCAGCAGAATGCAGAGACATTGAGAAATGTATCGATCCATTGATAAATTTGGTCCAAGGGAACGAAACAAACTGTTGTAATGCGATCAAACGTAGAGAATCGAGTCAATGTATGCGTACACTTTTTACGTCCAAGGATTCTTACGTAAGATATGGGACAGAGCATATTTGTGGGATGTGTGCTACCCTCGGCAATTGTCGCCATCGTCCAAAGATATAGATATTTATAACTCCGTTTTTTTTATGTACGTGTTTTCAAATATATTGAAAATACTTAAATTTTCTATTTTTAATTACAAATGTTTTGTTAGAATTTGAAATTTAATGAACATAAAGATAAGTGTGAAACTAAAAGATTTATCATATATATATATATATATTTTTTAAGTCTAAGTGTATGTTAAAATGTAAAATGGCATTAATAGCATCAACTTTCTCATTGTCCTCATGACCAAACAATATGCTCGCCAATCCGTTTGAGATTCACCTAATTTCTTCGGTAAGCTTTGTTGGTTTTAGAGTTGATGGTGCTTGTTTCTTTGTCAATTCAAGTCAGCTAGGACTTCGTATTCTCGATGTTGCCTAAGATTCTAGAGCTTCTCACCAAAAGTTCATGTCGATCAACATTCCAACCTCTTTTTTTATGGATGCATCAACGTCGTTTATTCGACTACCAATCTGTTATATCGAACAATTTCTTTAAGGATTAAGATGAAGCTTTCCATGGTTTTCTTCATACTGCTTAGCATGACTTGCCCTTTAACGGCTTTATCATTCGATTTATCGTAATTCTCTCTACTTATGCTCTACCGTCGAGTATGTTTCTGGGATCTTATGTTTCATTTGTAAAGTCAATGCTGACTGAGGTTTTTATAGTATACGTAGCTGCACAAATAAATGTATACAACCC
>NC_027751.1:13585053-13589750 GCF_000695525.1 Brassica oleracea var. oleracea
CCACCCCCCCCCCCCCCCCCCCAACTGCCTCATATCAACGAATAAGGATCGATTGATTTTGAATCCTTTCAAAGATATGAGAATTAGACCAACGTAAACTCATGCAAGTGAACTCTTGGATACATAAAGCTACAAGATCAGCACCCGAAATATATTGTGTAATAGAAGAGACGCCTTGGACTTCATTTACAAATCGGATAGCAAAAGCTAATCTCTGAGACTTGTATAAATTAAATTCACAGAATTTTCAGAGAGATTCGATCCTAAAGCTCATGTACAAGCCTTTAGGCTCGCGATTGCCTGATCTCACCTTACCAACAAATAAACAAATCGATAGATAGATAGGTTCAAGGAGGTCAAATCTCGAATCATGAATCTGAACGTCAACACAACTTTAACAACACTCAGAACTGGCATTTGGTTCTCATCAAGATTCAAGGAACAACTAAAAGTTCAACCACCAATATTATTGGAGAACGTGATACATCATGCTTTGGCATACTACTTACTAGAAGATAAGACCACTATTTTCTCTGCCAAACACAGTCGAGACCCATCACCACTACCTTTAGCAAAAAAAATTACCAAACCAAATGGCTCGTTGTCCAGCGAGCATAACTATGCAATCGACAGGTCCCCCAACACAAAGAATGTAAATTTCAATCTCGAAAAGTTTTGCAAATTCCATAAGAAAAAAGGTCACTCCACCGAAGAATGTCGAACCATGGATTTTACCTATTTTTAGTCATGGCATATAAGTGTTTTTAAATACATATTTACTGTTTTGGAGTCTTTAGTATGTTTTCAGGTTTTGGAGGGATTCGGAGGAAAATGGTGATTTTGGTGTATTTTGGAGATAAAATGATAAAGACTTGAAGCTGACCATTGACAAGACTATCGATCGATGGGCGAAGGTTTAGGGTATAGGGTTTAGAGTTGATGTTTCGGGGTTTAGGGTTTGTATTTAAAAAAAAAATAGGGTTTAGGATTGATGGTTTATATTTCAAAAAAAAAAGGTTTAGGATTAATGGTTTAGGGTTTAGAGTTGAGTTTTAGGGTTTATAGTTTGAATTTCGAAATAGTATAATTCGAAAAAAAAATAAAAAAAATTATTTTTTATTTTTTTAGATTTTTATTTATTTAAATATTTATAAAGAACAAGGGCATAAGGGTCTTTTGCCACTTAATGAAGAATGTATTTTTGAAAATATTCCTTTAGTGGTGGTAAAAATGAAAAGTGGTAGCATGAAAGTGGTAAATACGTAATTTCCTCATTTATCAAAGAGGTAAATAGATATTTATATTGGTTAACTAATCAAAATTTAAAGTTTAGAAAAATAATAAAATTAATATTTAAAATTTAAATTAAACTTTTTAAAAATAGTTTCAAAAAATTCAAAATTCAAAATAAAAATTCAAAAAAAAAAAACAGAAAATAGAATAATTTGAATTGAAAAACATATTATTCGAAAATGATTAAAAAAAATTATTTTTTTCTTTTTTATTATTTATTTAAATAATTATTTATATATAAATAAAGTAAGGATATAGTTATCTTTTACCTCCTTAATAAAACTTCTTTGGTCTTTTTCTTCCTTGTGTGTTGTTTTAGTGAATAACCATTTTAGTATCTTTTAAGAGAATTGCCCATCATTTTTTTATAGTTGAAAAATAAAAGATTCTTATTAATCTCAATTGCTTTGCTTTTTAGGTTATTCTTCTAGATTATCATAAAATTTCAGTTTCCTTTCTATTTTAAAATGAAATGAAACTAAAATCATTATTCTAGGTTATTCTTCTAAATTTCAATTTCAGTTTCCTTTCTATTCTTATAGGTTATTCTTCTTGACAAAGCATAATGGGTTTAAGAAGAAAACGTTGGTGAACTTCATCTGCTCCATATGTCTACAACTTAGATCATCCCATTATGTTTTGTGTGCCGTCTTATAACCATTCAAAGTTTTAACTTAATGTGTTCACTGATTGTTTTTCAGGCAATGAGATGGTTTATATGCACCCGCACCCGAGTGGCGGAAGCAGTTCAAACATTTGTGATCACGATGTATCTACATTATTGATTATAGTTTATATAAAATTTGTTTTTAATTTATAGTTAATTATATATAGAGCAAATTTAATAATTCATGAAGGGTTGTAAAGGCATATTAACTGCTGCAATTTTTTTAACGTGAGAGTTCAAAGTTGAAAAATCATGTCGCAAATAATAGTATAGTTATAGTTGTGTAACTAGTTTATCTAAAATCTTCTAAACTTTATGTTTGTTTTATGCTAATTTCATCCAGCCATTCAATTGATTTCTGATCTATTAATTTGGTAACTTAAACTTTTTATTAATTCAATAATTTTTTTTTGTTAAAAAAATCATATTCTTCGAACCCTCAATCTGTAGAATCTGTTGGAACTCGTTTTTGACAAAATAGTTTAAGACCATTTTTCGGTAAGTTTCCGGACGAAAATGTTTGTCAGAATAACCAAATGTTTGACACTGTGAAGTAGTATACTTATATGTCAAAATCGAAGTTGATTTTGAATGAAAAATGTTAGTCCAAAGTCATTGACTTGGAATTGGAAAGCTTGTAAAGTTTGACAATTTAACTATGTTTAAAATTAGTAAATGTCCCACATAGAAATATGAGTTATAGTCCTCTAATATATATATGGAGAAGTAGTGACTTGGTTATGAACCTTGTCAATATACTATGGTATAGTACAGTGAGGAAAAGATATATCTGATTAAATGTGTGATTGCATTGAATCAAACCAAACCAAAGTTGGAATCAGATTCGGGTTCAAATTTGGAATCGAGTTTGAAATTTGGTCAACGGACTCTAACCGATCTTTTGTTATTGTGACTGAAGTCAAATCAATTTAGTGATTGTCTTAAATTATTTAATTATTAAAAAGAAATCATAAATATCTTTTCTTTATATCAAAAAACGTTTTTTGACTATGTCATTATGGTTGTTTTGACAATGTCATAATGGTTGATTCATGCTCTAAAGATCCATATTCTAGTCTTTTCACACATTTTAATAAAACATATTAAATTTACATATTTTTTGTGTTTATTTTCTTTCCACAATTTTAACCTAATAAAAAATCAATTAGTGCAATTAAAATTTTTGAAATTTGCAATTAGTTAATAAAACATGCATTAAAAATGTAAAAAATGAATCTTTTAAAAATAATTTTTTTCTCTAGATTATGTATCTTTAAGTTATGGACCTAATGTTAAACCCCTTTTGGCGCATTCTTGGAAACTAAAATGTTCTCCGAAACTAAGACACTTTGTATGGCAAATTTTATCTGGGACACTACCAGTATCCAAAAATCTGAAGGCTCGTGGTATAGAGTGTGATTGTAAGACCCGATCCCGGCCGACTAGGCCGCGGTCGATGCCTCACGTCGCTCAGTCCATACCCGGACCGAACCTCTAAAAATTTTGCCCTTTATTTAAAATATCGCCCATTGGCGAGGGCTAATTCAGATCTTAGCTCAAGACTACCTTAGTCATTCCCTAGCTTAGATCATTTCAACTTATGCACAGCGGAATAACATCTATCATCCATTGGACTAAATCCAATCTAACACTTTTCTGGTCAGATCACCTCAGCTACTGGTCAGTAAACACAACTGCCAACTAGCTCCAAGGTCGATCCTGAGCCTAGACCAAGTCATACAATCAGAGGTTCCATTCCCCTAACCATTCTATCTAGATCTATGCAACATTTCTAGATCATACCTTTGCCACATCCACGGAGCTTGTTAGCTCATCGGCCCAGCTACACTAGCTGAATGAACTCATAAACCAGCTGATCGAGCTGCGAGGTAGCCTTGCCCAGCTCCCCGTCCACTCGTCCAACTCCCTTATACCTGCATAAACTCTTCCCTTGGGTACTTAGTCATTCAGCCAACCATCTCCACAGACATAAGTAACCCTTGAGAAGTCTTCAAACAGCCAAGGACATGCATCTGGCCCTTACCGGCTCATGCACTGTCCCACATCCTTTTTGCCTTATCAACTTATGATACCAAGCCCAGCTCATGGACTAACAATGCCCATCAGATCCTGAGTCAATCAACCAACCACCCCACATGACTCAGAACTGATGAGTCTTCACACTTCCTAATCAGTCATGGAACCATGTCCCACTGAACCTGATTAGTGTTGCTCTTACCACCGGTGCATCCTTTGATCAATCAGATCAGACACCTTGATCCATCATCCAAGGATCAAGTCGTCCATCCTTACCCATGATCAGATCACACACGGCCTGCCTTACCAACACCAAGGTTGATAACCAACAATTCCTTATGATCAATATCATAAGTGACAATATGTTCCAGCACACAAACATATGATCAGATATCCTAACACAAGGATCTGACCCCAATATGCCCTCAGGTGCAATTTCGACCGCAAGCAAACCTGCTCCAAAAACATAGCCAATGCTTTGCACATAGCTTACCAACCCAAGGTTGATAACTAACATTCCTTATGATCAATAATCATAAGTGACAAACATTTCACAATACACAAGCATATGATCCGATAACCTAACACAAGGATCTATCATTGCATGGCTGGTTCCATAACTAACCGATCATTTTCTCATTAAACCCAAATCTGGCCGATTTCAAATGTGATCCAAAAACTAAATAAAATTCATGTAAAT
>NC_027751.1:13591694-13597596 GCF_000695525.1 Brassica oleracea var. oleracea
CATAGGCTTCTAGTCTATTATGATGTAAAAAAAAAAAAAAAAAAAAAACGGAAGGAATATTAATTATAGGAATCAGTGTCCTAACGCTTTTTGGGGTCTTAGCTTTTGGAAAAGCTTATAAACCCACTACTCTTTCCATATTGAAAGATTCATTTTCATACAAATAAGAAAACAATTATTCCATGTAGAATAGTGATGTTTTATTTTTATTTTTATTTTTTGTGTCTGAGAATACAACACAAAACTAGGTTCGATAGATACTGTTTTCGGTGATTGTAAACAGAAACAATGCTGCAGTTGTATCCCGGAAATCTGAGCGCTATGAAACCGTCACACTACGGAGCGTTTAAAATTTTAAGGAAAAAGATTAACTATTTCGACTCTGCAATTTTTCTTTATTCTTATATTTCGGTATATATTGTAATTTTAATTTATGTTCATATTATTTTTTACAAATATCAGTTTTCCAGTGGTAGTAAAATAAGGTTCCAACATAATTGATGTCTATTTTCTCCAAAAAAATCCAAAAATCCCTACATTAGTTATTAATATTGGTCTTTCCGCTGACAAATTTCATATTGACCGTGATCATAATGATCGTGGAGGACGAAGAACCTAAATGTCGCCTTTCTCTAACTAATCTATTCGTGTATTGTACGCTATAATTAGATATCCAAGCATTGAGGTACTGTTGTAATAAGAATTCAATGACACGAGTAAAAAAAAGGCGGTGCTTGCTGACATCTACATAGAATTAAAGAATATACTTTCTATTAATAATTGAGAGGGAGGAAAGAAATAAGAAAGTGTTCTTACTTGTATGATACTCTGTGATGCCACATTATATGTCATTCTAAATGAATGTATGCAAATTAATCTATAGCAACAGTACATTGTATTCTTCGGCTATATTTTCGATGGACCACCTCTTAATAATTAGGACGTTGGAATCAACTTTTTAGTTTAGAAAGATGATCTCGTATACTTCTACTAATGGGGGGGGGGGAATAAGTTTTCCTAATAGAAAAGGTTGGAAAAAAAAAGATATTGGTTTCAGTTTAGGAGATTAGTTAGTATACTAAAGAAAAAAGAGTATACTAAAACTATGCCCTTTGCCTAAAAGACATAAAACCGCTTCACAAATCAACACAACCTACACAATTTACTAGTGTTACATGTGTTAATGACATGAACAAACCATGCATATTTGCTTGAGTCACACACACCATACATTCCCAAAGTAAGGTTTTTTATTTTACAAATTCCCAACAATCTTAGCATTTTTATATTCATTGAAATCGATAAGTCAAGTATTCAAGGGATAAAAAGCTATATGTATTTTATTATTATTATTTAAGTACGAGATTCATACTGGACATACGCAAAAAAAAAATTAAGGCTGTATAGCCTTATAGGAATAAAACTTTTATCAGTTTATATAAACAACTTTCAAGGAGAAGTATCTTGTTAAAAGAAGATTTTAAGTTATTGATTACAAATTTTCATTGCGAGACTTTTAACAGTTTTATTAATTTATAGTCTTCATAAAAATTCAAATGTAACATAAAAAAATATCTAAATTTAGTTAAATCGTTGATGTAACTTTTAGACCGAAAAAACTTTAAAGGAGAAAATGAAACTTTTAAAGAATGAATCATAAATCCAGAAGGACAAGAACAAAAACAAGGGAGGACACCTGCCACAACTATAAATTAAGCGCGTACAACCTGAACACATCAGAAATAACGAATGTGTGTGACATCACACAAGAATGTATTGGAGCAACCTTTTGTTTGCCCCAGACACTAAAGTTGCTTTTTTGACATTGTAAAACAGAACTAAGTGAATTGAAAACCACCAATAAAAGAGCAACCAAATATATTGAAATATCAGTAAACAAGAATAACATTCAATTTTCGGGTTGTAATTCGTCAAACGAATTTCCTTTGAATGTGAATCAAACCGATTAGTTAACACCAAGTGAAACGGAACTTTAGTTGTCCCCCATAAAAAAGAATTGAAACGGAGCTTTCAATTCTTAATTTAATGTGTGAGAGATCAAAGTTGATGAAGGGTAAATTAAGATGCTTGTTAAGCTTTGTCTACATGATATCCGAAAAACAATCAAATTAGTTGAGATGTTTACGTAACCTGTATATCCAGAGCCGTACTAACACTTATGGTTGCCATAAGCAAATCATAAAAAAATTACAATAAAAATAAAAATATATATTATAATAGAGGAAAATCGTATACTTAATTAAACTAATAAAAGTAGTAATTATACAACATGATTTTTTATATTTATTAAAAATATTAATCAAGTATTTATCATTAAATTTTATAACTAATTTTAAGATAATCTAATTAAATTATTCAATGTATTATGCCATAATCAAACAAAGATAAAGTTTCACCAACTTTAGCTCTTTTTAATATTTCAAAAATGCAATCAAAACTAGAATCAACATTATCTAAACATTTTAGTTCTTTAGCAATTGTTTACATTGTTTGTTACTTAGGAAGTCCATGTATTCGTTAATTATAAGCTCATGTTTTATTAATCTAAATTATTATAGTGCTTTCATCGCATAAACTCAAATTCTAATAGTTTAGCACGTAGTGCTAGGAAACAACTGTCTTTCGTCGTTCACATGGATGCAGATTTACCGAATTGGTTTACAGAGTCAATATGAATCTATAAATATTTTGTTTGGTGTCAAAAAAAAAAAAAAAAAAAAAAAGTAAATAGATGATGCCCTTGATCTTTAATTTTTTTTTGTTGACATAAACAAAGGTTTCTTTTTTCAACACTGTGGCACGGCACTGGTATATCTATGTTTAAGGTAAAATCGATTTTATCTCTAGTATGAGAGAAATAATTTAAATACTAGCATCGTGTACTAACTTTTTTACACAAAACAAAAACTATTAGATGAATATACATATATATTATGTTTTGAATTTTTTTTTTTTTTTTGTATTTCAATAACTTTTTAAGATCCTCATCTTAGGGATGGAAGTGCAATAAAAATGGACCACTAAAGCGTTGTGTAAAACAAGCAAAATGGAAACACAATAAAGTTATGTTCTGTACAAAACTAGACTTTTCTTTTACCAAAAAAAACTAGACCTTTCGTTATTTTTTTTTTAATTTTTTTTGAAAAAACCTTTCGTTATTTTTGTAAGTGAATTTAAAATATTATTAAATAAAAATTAAGTAATAACATTATGCATGATATTTTAATTCATTACATATATCATTATAACTAATAATTATGAAAGCCAAAAGTACAAAATTAATTTTTGAATAATATTATAGAGATACTTTTACTTTACATAATATTATAGAGATGCTCGGCTCTAATTATTGTTTAGTCTTGTAACTATAACATATTATGGCCCAGTCTTGGGGTCAACCTCGGCAATTAGAAGAAGTCCGTTTCAAAACCTCAACAATCTATCAAATTGGCTACTAAGCTAGAAATGTCCTATTTAATTCGCAATTAGTGTAAATCGAACGATGATTCATATAGCATGGGTGAGGTATTTGACTAGGGGAAGCAAATCAATCAAATCAAATATTTTAGCCGAAAGTAAACAAGCCAGATATTATTGGCTAGCGAGCCGCAAGTGGATGAAATATAATTTGCAAAACTTTAGTTTATAGTTTAGAGTGGTGGAATGAAATACAACATTACAACCAACAGAAAAAAATGAAAAGTATGAATCAGAAGACGATAATAACTCGATAAGTGATGTACGTACGTCGAACCAGTTTTAGATTCTTGAAGATAACAAGACACGAATAAGGCAGTTGTAATGGTTTCATTTCAGCGACTATAAATATAGAAGATAGAAATGTAGGATTTATACGAAGAAACAAAAAACAAGCTTTTGTTGAGACTTGAGATCAAAGATCATGTCTTTAAGTCCGAGAGATCCTCTTGTGCTTGCAAGAGTTGTGGGTGATGTTGTTGATCCTTTCATGAGATTGATCTCTCTTAGGGTTAATTATGGCCAGAGACAGGTTACTAATGGTTTGGATCTAAGGACTTCTCAAGTTCTAAATAAACCAACGGTCGAGATCGGAGGAGATGACCTCAGAAATTTCTACACTTTGGTTCGTCTTATATCATCTATTTTTTTTTTTTTTTTGAAACCCCTTATATCATCTACTTAATTTAGTCAATATGTTAGGCTTGGGCATACCAACTTAAGTGTGATATTGTACTTCGATAATTCTTTTCTTTTATCTACCTAGCTACGTGATGTGTTTTCGAGTGTCTTGCATGCATAACTACTTTGGGTTTTTGGTGATTTTTTCCGGGAATTTTCTTGATTATCATGTTAATTTCTTTTTCTCCAAAATTTCTAGAAAAATCATAATTTTTAATAAGTTTTTTGAATTAATTAATAGTATTGAAACTTTAATATTTTTAATTTATAGAGGTTTATAGAGAACTTAACTACATCAATAAACCAATTTGGTATAAGAAAAGTTAATTAATTTATTGAATAATTGTTTAAATATGTTTAAATGTACTTTTCGAAAGCATAAATATCTGAGACAAAATATAATGACCTAGCAGTTGATATATATGAATGAATACATATTTTGGACGTCAGGACATGTAACTACGACCTTAACTCTATTAACTAGCTTTTTAGCAAAAAAAAAAAAACTCTATTAACTAGCATCAGCTTTTTTGTTAAGATAATCTAAGCTTTTAATTAATTCTTGCGTTATCATCTGCCAGAATTTTTTAAAAAATACATTTGTTAATGTTTTCTTGATCTTTTTGATCTTTCATCATCTTCTTATTCGTTTCGTGTTGACGGGGTATAAACGAAGGTTATGGTGGATCCAGATGTGCCAAGTCCAAGCAACCCTCACCTCCGAGAATATCTCCATTGGTTAGTATCAGCTCTCTAATCATTTCATTCTAATTTACTTGAGAGAAAAATACAACCCCACACTCACAGAGATTCTGTAAAAGTACAGAACATGACTTATAGTCAGGTTAATTTAGTTTTCAATTAAGAATTAAGAGTTTCATGTTATATCATACGCTTATCTACGCAACATATGTTTTTTTTTGTCTCACCTTTATAAAAATACATATGACTAGATTAAAATCTGCGCCTTGCGCGGGATAAACATTATATATATAAATTATTTTATGTATTATATGTTCTTATATATTATGAAATAATAAATATATATATTGAATAATTAAAAGTCAGTAATTATTATATATATATAATTAAATTAATGCGAACGTATAAATCAATTTTATTAATCCAAACAATTTTTTAAAAAATTTGATAGGATATGTAATTAAATTTAAATGATATTAACATATAAAGTATATTTTTAATATTAATGTCTATTAAATGATGCTTTCTACTCATATGTTTTTTTTGATCATGTGTATCTTTGATATCAAAAACTTTAAATTACTGATAACTAAATTTTCATTGTGGGATTAATAATTTTAGTAATTTATAATTTAAAAAAAAATATATCAATGTTAGTTTAAAACTTTTATCAAAAAAAATTATTCAAAGTAAATTTTGAAATTAAAATATTTATTTATTCAATATGGTTTATAGTTTAATTTAGAATGATATATATACATATATATTTTAAATCTTAATGATTAATTAAATTAGACTTTTATTTATATGATTTTGTAATCATTTGTATTTTGTCTTAACAAAACTATTAAACCATGGATGGCAAAATTTGAATGTGAGACTTTTAACAGTTTTAGTAATTTATAGTCGTTTTTTAAAATTTAAAATATAACATATACAGAAAAATCTAAATTTTTAAAATATGGTTATTGTGATTTTTTTAAATTATTTTAATAGTTTAAAATTAAACAAATTTGATAGA
>NC_027751.1:13597615-13635726 GCF_000695525.1 Brassica oleracea var. oleracea
GAATCATTAATTGTCATATATATACTTTAGCCACATTAGGCAATTCCGTAATCTTTATTTAAGGAAATAATAAATGACATTAATAATGAATTTATGGTTAGTTTAACAAAAAACTTATTATATAATTAGATGTGCTAACATATTTCTTTAATAATTCTAAGAATCATCGTAGTGATGACACGTGACTACAAAAAGAAGTTGTAATGTTTCACAAATAATATATATGGGATATTTCTGACAATCATTAAAATATCTTATAAGCATAACTTTCATCTTAAAAACAAAACTAGACATTGAAAAACTATGATGCTTCAAAATCAAGAGCATTTAAGTATGCGGCTAGATAATATCTTAAATCATTAGCAAAAAAACAAAAACAATATCTTAAATCTAAATGGATGCTCCCATTACAGGTTGGTGACTGATATACCTGCCACAACTGGAACCGCTTTTGGTGAGTTTATTTAACTCTATATATTCACTAAGCCATACATGCAAATATGCAATTAACCAAGTGTTTGCCATGACGTGGACAGAAAAGAGAGTTTGTATACACTGAAAACAATTTTAAGCGGAAAAGATTAGCCCGTTTCATATATTACATCTGTCCATGCAACCATTCGTAGCAATAACCAAAATATTTGTTTGATGACTATTCGTTAAGGCAATGAGTTGGTGCACTATGAGAACCCATGTCCCACTTCCGGAATTCACCGAGTAGCATTGATGTTATTCTGGCAACTCGGAAGACAAACTGTTTATGCACCTGAGTGGCGCCAACGCTTCAACACTCGTGAGTTCGCTGAGAACTACAATCTCGGTCTACCCGTGGCTGCCGTTTTCTTCAACTGCCAGAGAGAGAATGGCTGGGGAGGAAGAAGAACATAGATATCCATGCCTCCCTCCTCTTAAGTTAATCCATTTGTGTACTGTATAACCTTATTTTTAAGCATCTAGATCAGGTTGTTGGAATAAGAATATGATGATATAACTAAACAGAAGGCAGTGTTTCAAAAAAAAAAAAATCTAAACAGAAGGTGATGCATGCTGACATCTATGTAAGGTATTTTATATGTAATAATTGAGAGAGGGAGGAATGAAAATGAATGTGTTCTACTTGTATGGTGTGAAATGTGACTTTTTATTTCATTCTACAAACTCTATATCAGCGTGGCATCTGGGACAATTCTTAATACTTAACTTTCAGGAAAGAATGACTATAGAAGCTGGCTATGGCATTTGGAAAGGGAAAAGAATAATGCTTTTCCTAAACATAGAAAAAGTTGAAAGAAAATAATTATTCTTTTTGGTGCAAAACATATCCAAACTACTCTTTGCATCAAAATATATAAAGCCACTTTTCTACAAACAATACCAATGTAATTTACTAGGGAAACGCGGGTGGTGACTCAAAACTTGAACAAGTAAATATGAACAAATTCCAACTAATTCATAGTATTTGTTTAAAATTGTTGTGGTGAATTTATTTACCTTTGTCGATTTAATTTTTTTGATGGCATGACATGAATAGCATAACAGGTTTCTTTTTCACCAGTAGAACTAAAGTTGATAATATAGGTGTTATTCCAAAGTACAGATACAAATTAATCACACGTACTTTTATAAATCTTACTTGATTTATAAACCTTTATAAAAAGTTACAAGACAATTATATTTTTTCTTCTCACAACTTAACCGATTGTGGTTTGAGAGGCTTGCCTAAGTAATTTTCTAAGACAGAATTTCGCTCCTACAATGATGTGTGTAGTTTCGTAGGCGTTTATCTTTAGGATACAACTATCGATCTCCGTACAACACACCCGTATCGAGACCTTAACAAACTTTACTTTGAGTTTTCCTTAAGAAACTTGTTATTGGAAAGAAGAAGATTAAATCCAATTGATTCTCACTAATCTTCTCTCTTCTCTCATTTTTCTCTTTCACTTTATATAATGACTCAAGTGGTGCTTTTAATCAACACATACGTTAATTCAAGCGGTGCCTTTTAATATACGCACATGTTGACTCATAACCGACATGTTTTGTCTGAAACGTTGCTTCCTTTAATTAATTAAAGTCCAACAATACCCCATATTTTCTATTCAAACTCAACAATACCCCACATTTGAATAGAAAATAAGTTCAAATATTTCTGAGAAAGTAGAATCAGTATGCATTGTCTTTTGGACTTGAACCTTTCCTAGTAACAACTTATCGGATTTACTTTGTAGGTAATGAACTATAGTCTTGAATTAACCACATTTTATAGTAAACCTAGACAAAGTGAAACACATATCTCATCAGCTCATTTCTAGTTTATACGGTTGTGTTCATTTTGGTCCTGAACATATCCTAACTTCGTGAGAGCTCTAGAGAATTTAGCCAAATCAATTCTCATAGGTGCGACCCGACACCACTCCCATATAGGTAACGTTAGTTAAAGATAGTCCATTCTATCTCTCTTCTACAAAAGATACTAACATTATTAAGAATAAATTATTCAACCCTTAATCATCAATGGATATACATTATTATTTCATAGGAATGAGAAATGTGTAAAACGTCTTGAGTCTTCCTCAACTAGTTTGCCTATTGAACCTAGACCATGGGATATCCAATGTTGCTAGGTTAGGTTTCCATCAACTGATGACTCATTATGTTGGCTTAAGACCCATTCCCCTCGAAATGAAAATAACTTGCTTTTTAGATAGGCCTTTTAGTCAAAGGATCAGCCAAATTATCCTTGATCTAATGTAATGCAATACTATCACCTCATTGGAAAGAAATTGTCATGCATGTCTACGTCTTGACGTGCCATTGTAATTTGTTTTCCCATAATAAGATTGAGTAAGTGAATAACGTACCATTGGACTCTTGTTTCACTCAAATTCGAAGAATTAAAGCAGTCAACGGGAGATTAGGGAACAAGGATCCGTTGCATTTGGTTGTGTTAACCAAAAAATTTATTAGTCACAACGGGAGGGAATGATGTGCCCTTGGGTAGCGCACCGGCAAAACAGACATGCTTAGCTTGATCATGGGAAGCAGTAATGATATATTTTCATTGTTTGACTCATATCTTCCAAACCACAAGGCTTCTACGCATGAAATCACTTGGAGAATGTGCTCAACTCAATTACAGAGCTCTTCGAACAAGAATCAGATCAAATGGAGTTCAGATGAAGGAGTTATGCAATTTACAAATCAGGAAATCTTCAGTTCTCGCGAATTCAACTGGTTCGGATGAACCTGGACATGTAGCCGAAGGGTCACCTTGACCATTCTTCATCCATTTTCGTGCCTTTGATTCATTTATGATTTTCTAGTCAAAGATTTCATTTTATATGTATTTTTTTCATACAATTTCCTTTATTCTCTTTGACTACAAAGTAGTATAAATATGTAAACTCTTATATGAATAAAATCAGTCTAAGTTTGAGTTTATTTTTGTTTTCTTCTTTTCTTTGAGTGAGAGAGAGAGTTCTTTAGCTAGTTCATTAGTGTGAACCGGCTTGTTGATAAGGTGGTCAGCCAATTCGTCTTTCTGTGTTGTTTGGTGGTTAGCCAACGAACTACATTCTTTCTTAGGTGGTTAGTCTTAGATCGTGGGTATATCAAGAGTCATTCCGCATCTCTTGACGATCCTTTCAATCCATCTCAGTTCTAGAAGTGTCATTTGCCTTCTCGGATCATATCCAACACTCAGCTAAAGTGATCCTTCAATTTAGGGCGAATCAGTACCGACCAAAAAAGGAAATCTCTTTTGCAGCGACTGGTGTATTTTCCGTGATCATAACTATTATGTTGAACCATTGCCGTTGTCGCTGACGTTTATTAAACGAACATGCCTAATATGAACATTTGCTGGTGACATTATGTCTATATGTACATCTACATTTGTCCCTAAAACGTATAGGATAAACCAATGGGACGGGAAGCATGAACATTTCATAGTGTATATACCTTTAACGGGTTTGGCGCCTTTGAGAATGTTTACACCGGCGTACTTGTAGGCTTTGCAGAAGACCACACCTCGCACGGCCACTAGTGTCCTGTTGAACTTAGGAGGTGAAACCGGTGGGAGAACCGGAGGCTTGATCGGAGCTATGGCAGGTGGGAGAGTTGGTACCTTGGTCGGAGCTTTGGCTGGTGGAAGAGTTGGTATCTTGATAGGAGCTTTGGCCGGTGGGAGAGTGGGCAATGGTGTTATTAGTTTCATTGGAGGTTGAGCTGTAGTGCTGAAAACAGAGGAAATGAAGTAGCAAAGTGCTATGAGAGTTAGCAAAACTGTAGCGACCATGTTCCGAAGATCGCTGTTAGGATGATCTGAGGACTGACTGGTCGGACTGTGAGAACGTACTGAATGGATTGGATGATGCTAGAAAGAGCTGATCAGAGTTGAGGGACTTTCCGTGGGTGGACGGGAGAACTTGGATCGGCGCCTGATTAGTAGCGACTAGAACAGAACCATGTACCCGATTAAAGCTAGGAACGGATCTGTTTTTGAGCCAGACAAAGCTCCATCAGTCGGTCTTACGCTCGGGTTATTGGACAGGCCGTTCGGTTTGTGGAACTCAGGATGTTCGGACAACTCGATTAAAATCCAGGCAAAGTGAAATTTTCGGACAGCGATGGTCGGATCCGGACAAGTGTTGTTGGATTCAGACAAGACGGTTGAACTGGTCGGCTGGACAGCGACTGTCGGAAATCAGACAAAATGGTTAAGACTGTTGACTGAGCTGGAATGAGCTATTACAGTAGAAACGGTCCGATTCGGACAAGGCGGTTAGAGTTGTCGAATGGATCAGTCAGCTCTAGCTCGAGTTTCGCCTAAGTAAAACTGGCGGGAACAGTTAAAGTCCGAAAAGAGGAAAAACTCGCGCTGAAACGCCTTGGAGCGCGGGGTGGCGGTTACGGATTAAGAGCCGCCTGTAAAATAAGCGGAAACGGTTAACTTGGTAGTTTCTCGGGCCTAAACCGTCCAACTGCCCATTTTAATCGTCTCCTTTGTCTTATTCCGCCATTTTCTGTACGGAAACGGGAAGAAAGAACCAGAGAGAAACTCAGAGAGAGAAAAGTCTGATTAAGAGAGAGCTTTCGCTATTTGGCTGGATTGATCAAGTCCGAGTCAAGAACGATCATCTGTGGGGTGAATCCGACTGTCTGAACGTTCGAAGATCCGATGGAAACCGCTTGATAGATATAAGACGAGTTTAACATGTAATAGCCTATAGCAAACTGACTTGTTAACTCGAACCTCAAATTATCTATTCAAATCATATTATGTTTTACTTGACTGTCTGAAAAAGAACTAACACTCTGAAATAATTCTAAGTAAGGAAAAATATGAAAACGGCCCAAGTCTGATCGAAGAAGTCGAGCCAGACTCGTACTAATGTTACGAAAAAATGGGTCGGTCCTTTCAAAAACAATCTTACCAATGAAACCCCTCTTTATCAAGATACTCTTAAGTTCAGTGAGCTTATTTTTCGTGCACTATGAGAGAAAATGATAGATTAATGTAAGAGATAAAAGCGTACATTAAGAAGGGAAACAACTACCCACACCCTTCTTTTGTCTTTACATGTTGTTTTCTTCGATCCTTTCATGGCATAATTTCAAACTGTTTATCTTTTATCTAATTTTTGGTTAGCTAATTTTTTTTCTATATTTACTCTCTCTTTCTCTCATTCTTTATTCTTAATCGTTCTATCTCTTCATCATTTTTCTGGCTGTTGATTGCATCAACAAAAGTCCATATTTTTTGCCCGCACGGGACCGAACACTAGTAATATATTACAAGGCCTATGTGGTTCCAATCCATCATCATTCATCAAACAAAAGATATGCTTTCCCTCTTGTATAACCGCTGTACCCTTCATAAAGGATGAAGGGATGTGTAGTGAAATTCCAACACGTTTTTTCGGTATTATATTCTCTTGATGAATTAACTTTGATGAATGATGATGGATTGGAACCACATAGGCCTTGTGGTTCTGAACCGATCCGAACATTGGTATTCTGTTCGGTTAGGAGCTCTGATATAGTTGGTAAATTTATAAAGACAATTTGGTCAGTATGGTTATTGGTTAGTTTGGTTTTCTAGTCAAAAAGTTCTAACCAAAATGATACTGATTCAATTTAAACCACATCAGAATCATATCAAATTTTTAAACGGTAAAAACAAAATTACCTGAATTTTTAACCATATTAAACTAAAATTTAATACAAATGGCTATGAAAAATAAAATGATGTGTAGATGAAGATGAAGCTACAAAAGTTTAATGCTATTCTTGAAAAAAAATTATAACGTTCAGGATTGTTTGACCCAAAAACGATGTTTATGCTGGTGATGTTTGTTGGAATCATACAATAAAGAATCTAAGGATAAGGGTTAGATTCTTGAGGTTTAGAAGAAATCTTCATAGAATCAAATGAGAAAAAGAACATTCAAAAGACTTTATTGGTCAAAGATTGCATTACAAGAATGATTTCTATTGTAAAGTGAATAAAAAAAAGTGTAAAATCTTTATAAGATGTGTTCTAGGTCTAAATGGAAAAGAGAGGATATTTTCTAAGAAGTAGGTAGCTCCTCATTTATAGAAAAATGTGTCTAGGGTTTACTAACAAAATGGGCATAATTCATTGTCTTAATGGGCTTTGACGGAGGATGTAAATTCCCCCCCAACTGTAAGCCCCCCCCCCCAAGTTCGTAGAGAGAGATGAAACCGATCTCTGCGAATTTTACGAATAGGGTTTATGAGACAATGAACTAGGCACATACCCATGTCGCAGACGATTGTCATGAATGGGCCGTCATGGTTAGGTTGCCGTAGATGAAGTGTCATAGATGGACCGTCTCGGGCGAGCTGTCATCGACATACTTCTGATTCCGATCAAACTTCTTACTCCGGGATGGTTGCGCGAACAATCTTTGAGGACATTGTTCTGAACCACCGGAGCAAGTTGCCATGAATGAAGCGTCAATCGACAAACTGCCAACGACAAGTCAGCCATAGACATCATCATGAACGTACCGCCATGAACAAACCATCACAATCAAATCGCCACGGCTGGACGTGTCTTCGCGGTATCACGTCATGCTCGAGACTTGCGAGCAATCCGAGTGACTGCAAGAGAGCGATCCGAGCCGATTAACTGCGAGAGAGCGATCCGTGACGAGTAGCCGCAAGAGAGCGATCTGTGACGAGTAACCGCAAGAGAACGAGTCGAGCGACTGCGAGAGAACGAGTCGAGCGACTGCGAGAGAACGAGTCGAGCGACTGCGAGAGAACGAGTCGAGCGACTGCGAGAGAACGAGTCGAGCGACTGCGAGAGAACGAGTCGAGCGACTGCGAGAGAACGAGTCGAGCGACTGCGAGAGAACGAGTCGAGCGACTGCGAGAGAACGAGTCGAGCGACTGCGAGAGAACGAGTCGAGCGACTGCGAGAGAACGAGTCGAGCGACTGCGAGAGAACGAGTCGAGCGACTGCGAGAGAACGAGTCGAGCGACTGCGAGAGAACGAGTCGAGCGAGTGCGAGAGATCGATCCGAGCGACTGCGAGAGATCGATCCGAGCGACTGCGAGAGATCGATCCGAGCGACTGCGAGAGATCGATCCGAGCGACTGCGAGAGATCGATCCGAGCGACTGCGAGAGATCGATCCGAGCGACTGCGAGAGATCGATCCGAGCGACTGCGAGAGATCGATCCGAGCGACTGCGAGAGATCGATCCGAGCGACTGCGAGAGATCGATCCGAGCGACTGCGAGAGATCGATCCGAGCGACTGCGAGAGATCGATCCGAGCGACTGCGAGAGATCGATCCGAGCGACTGCGAGAGATCGATCCGAGCGACTGCGAGAGATCGATCCGAGCGACTGCGAGAGATCGATCCGAGCGACTGCGAGAGATCGATCCGAGCGACTGCGAGAGATCGATCCGAGCGACTGCGAGAGATCGATCCGAGCGACTGCGAGAGATCGATCCGAGCGACTGCGAGAGATCGATCCGAGCGACTGCGAGAGAACGATCTGCGCCGAGTAACTGCGAGAGAGCTATCCATGACGAGTAACCGCAAGAGAGCGATCCATGCCGAGTAACTGCAAGAGAGCGAGTCGAGCGACCGCGAGAGATCGATCCGAGCGACTGCGAGAGAACGATCTGCGCTGAGCAACTGCGAGAGAGCTATCCATGACGAGTAATCGCAAGAGAGCGATCTGCGCCGAGTAACTGCAAGAGACAGATCTGGATTCTTCCAAGTTTGATATGCTTTGAAGATAGTTCTCCTTGGACCCTCTCCTTCTAGCGCCAACTGTTTGACCCAAAAACGGTGTTTATGCTGGTGATGTTTGTTTGAATCATGCAATAAAGAATCTAAGGATAAATGTTAGATTCTTGAGTTTTAGGAGAAATCTTCATAGAATCAAATGAGAAAAATAACATCCAAAAGACTTCATTGATCAAAGATTGCATTACAAAAATGATTTCTAGTGTAAGGTGAATCAAAAAATGTATAAAATCCTTATAGGATGTATTCTAGGTCTAAATGGAAAATAGAGAATTCTTTATAAGAAAGAGATAGCTCTTTATTTATAGAAAAAATGTGTCTAGGGTTTTCTAATAAAATGAACCTAAATCATTGTTTTAATGGACCTTGAGAGAGGATGTAAATCCACCCCCAACAGGGACTTTCGATACATATACTCTCAAATAGTTAGGGGGTGTCATACTTTGTTTTGTAAGAAACAAGCATCAACTTTATATCAGGAAGGTCACTGCACTAAACAGAAACATTAGTTACATTAAAACATGTCTTGCTCCAAAGGTCTTTAACTGAATGTGAGGCTGTTTTAGAAAAGACGGAGGGACATTTTGAGTTTGTTCTGTTTCCATTTCGGAAGTGCATAGAACTTTGGTTTTGTCATTTCGAATCTTTCTTCGAACTCTTTCTCTGTTAAGTACGCCTGGAAGACAAAAAAATAATAATAATAATAATCTTGGAAGTTCATGTGTTATCCCATATATAATACTAGATCTAAGTTGACATATGTGATTGCAGGATTACCTCTCTTCTTGTTGCATCTATATTTGTCACTGGCTCCGGAGAATCAACTCTAAGCTGTTCGTATGAATATGCAAGTGACTCTAGACTAAGATCGACTTTGATTCCTCCCAGTGGATTCTCTTTAGATATGTCTGAATTCGAGCTCGTCGATCCTGCATCGAAAAATAATGTTTTGATGTGAGATTTAAAGCATCAAATAGCTTAGAGGCAATTACAACATTGAGGAATCAATGGAAGATTTGTTGGTATAATCATCAAGAAGTTTATGTTGTTACTATAGTTATATATTCTGCTACCTTACGAGTTATATGAGCAAGAAGGTCAAAGAAAAGGTTGAAATATGAAACCTTACCATTGTTTGTATCCACTGAAAGAGATTCTGAGAAAAGCTTTTTGACAAGTGGAGTAGAGTCACTGTTGCTTTCTCTGCCTTGTGAATAGCTTGGAAACTTTTCGCTGGAGCAAGATGATACTCCTCGCTCTGATCCATTTGACCGACTTCGCGAACCACGTGATGCGTTCTCCTTTGAGTCTGATCTCCACGGGCTTCCACTAGATCTCTGAAAAAACAAATGTTGCAGCCACTTAGAAACACGTTGATCATTTCTTATATTTGGTTAGTTTATGATCATTTATCTATTAAAACATCAGTAGTCTTTTTCACATTTACTTTTGTTTTTCACAAACTAAATTCTTTCAACCGTGACTTACCTTAGTGACTGGCTCCTTCCCTTTCAGTCTAGCAAGCTTCCTTTCAAATGAATTACCATGCATCTGCAATGTTCCCATGCATATTAATTATTAGTGCAAGTTCAGTAGACTAGTATCAAAAGCGCTTATGTTTGAGGAGGGAGGTAGGTCCCTTACGTTTGCCTTTTCAGGAACCCAATCAAAGAAACGGGTGAAAAATGGTGGCTCGTGGCCTTCTGTGACAATATATACAGGACTTCTCACTGGTAATAAACCTTCCTCCAGAATGTCCATTTCTAGAAATTTCTGCAAATATCACAAGTACAACAAACTAAGAAACACTAAAAACAGGAACATGAGTTTTTTGCTTCCTAAATCTTATATATGTTGTTGGATTAGTCTAATTATTAAGTCATGTTTACACCCTTGTCCAAAAAAAAATCATACATGTTATGTTCTGATCTCATTCATACTAAAATATCAGCCTAACCAAAAAAAAAACAGAGGAAACTAACCAGACCAAGAGTAAGAGCTTGTTGCTTCGACTTTATGTTTGAGTTTAGTCCAATCCAGACATACACTTCAGTTTGGCAGTCCAGCAGTAATACATCTTCAGTAGTTAAGTCGTCTTGCACAAAATTGTATACTTCTTTCGCCTAAAAATCATGCAATCAGATGAGAGAGTATTCCAAGCTGATTTTATACTCACTTAATTAATACACACGTGAATCGTACCTTGAGTACATCTGAAGAGAAGAGCAAAACGAGACCACTCTTACGTTAGGCATAAAATACAAGTGCGTATAGCTGAACCATGTAACTAAACAATAATATATATATAATAATAAGATGAAAACAACACAAATAAATGCAGAGAGATGTTTACCATTTACCTGAATTACAGGAACATGTAAATAAATGTGGTTCTTCTATTTGTTTTCTCATTTCCTTTTCTTTTGGGTACTCTGTTTTCCCACCAAGCAAATCCCAGAATGTGTCTGGTTCACTTCCTTCCCTTGTGGACATGGGTTGCCTAGACGGCTGCAGATGGAAACCAAGAAACATATTTGTTACTAGCAACCTGAAAGAAAAAAATAACTAACTCTTAATAAGCCCGAAGGCATGTTTGTATGTTAATGTTACTTACATCAAGGAAATATAGCATTCTGTCAAGAACATCATGGTCAGACTCTGAGGTAAGTTTCCCAATCCAAGTGAAGACAGAAGCTTCATTTTGTAAAATGTAACAGTAGGATGAGTTCAAGGAGGTTGCTGCCTGCATGCAGTTGAACCAAAGACATAAATTATACTACCAAAAGGTATTTTATGACAAAGCAGAATCGCAGAAAGGACAAGAGAACCCACTAGGTCAACTTGAATTGCTTGCATGCTCCTTGAGCTTGTCCCTTGAACACGGAAAAGAGAAGCCTTGCTTTCACCTTCGTTTGCATTCTCCACTAGAAACGTTGTTTTGTACCGTTTACTCAAACCACCCTGGAAAAGTATCAAACAAGTAGAGTCGCATACTAAAATACAAAATGTTCAAGAAAGTATTGCAAACTGACCTTGAAAACAACTAGCGACTGGAACATTGAATAAAAGCGAGCAGGTTCGTTGCCCTGGTGTATATGACACTGGAATATGGAGAATGTCAAATGTAACAACAAATCAGTTAGTTCGAACCAAAAAAAGAGAAAAATAAAAAATGTTAAATTATTTTTGCAATATGATTAGGAACTAACCATTACAGATTCACCCTTGGTTGAAGAAACAATGGCACTAGCATTAGATATGGCATCAGCTCTATCTTCCTGCAATGAAGTGAAGTAAAAAAAAAAAAAAAAATCAGAACCAAGGTCATTGAGGAACAACTCACAAATGATTGTTGAAAAGAAACAAAACTCAAAGGCTACATACAGCCTGCGTACCTCCATGCTTTCACAACCTATCCATACATATAATAGATATTCGTTTCTTTCATTGTAAGTATATTTATACTGCACAATGTAGCAATCGCCGCTAAACAGCTTTGCCTTGTCATGAATGGAGAGAAGCGAGACATCACAACCATCTACACGCCAAACCTGGAACCAGTTTAAAATCCAAATTGATCAGGTACATTTATGAAAGTTTGGTCAAAAATATATTAGATATGAAGTGTACCTTCAGAGCGTCTCGGCAGTTTGTATAAAGAGGTTCATCTTCTTCATCAGAAAACTCCTCCACATCATATCCCTTCCGTTTAAACATTGCTGCATAAAAAGTTTTTAAGTTAGTTATTTCCCATCTATAGAAACCATATCAATAATAATAATATGAAACACAGACCTGCCACTTTTTCTCGACCTTCATTGTAAAGGCTAGACTCTGCTGTCTGAGGCCACTCATCAAAAAAAGATCTGAATCTAGCATTCTCTAGTCCTTCCGTTAAAAGTACTAGACTTGTGCTGGTCGAGCGTCCCTCCTTTCGTAGAAACTCCTAAACATTTACATTTTATGCTTCTGTATCAATCAACTTATATACTACTACCAAGAATGACTTACTTCTGAGGAAGAAATGGATGTCTTCCTTTCAGTGAGCGATGTGTTTCTTCCCATCCAAACGAATACTTCGCTGTCACAGTCCAGCATGTAGCATTTGTCCTTTCCAAGCATATCTTTGTTCAAAGAACTTGTTTCAGTTGGATGTAGATTCCCCCGAGTATCTATCCTGTTTGTTCATATGATGGTCTCTTTTAAAAACATTCTTTTAAACAAATAAATTAAACAAAAATCTTTACCATAACAGTTTTGCACATGTGGTTGGAGTCTGTTCTTGGTTTGTAGAAGATGAACACTTTGGAATGGGAGCATAACCACCAAAGAAAGTCCAGAACTCACCAGCATCTGCATCACCTAAAAACTTCCCATCCTCTACAAGAAACTAAAATGATTAATTGTTTTTTTTTTCCAGTACTTTTATTGAGTTTGCTTAAGAGGAGGGAAAAAAAATCTAACCGATAGTGGCGACCTGACACCTTCCTGCATGCTTGTTATCCTTTATGTATTCGACAACCTCCAAGGCTTTAGCCTTCTCCTGAGTGCTTGAGTTGCAACCGGCAAAGAGGAACACTTTTGATGCGGTATCGAGAACGAACACATCGTCATGGTTCAGTGATGACCGTAGAAAAGGCACCTTGTGTACATCAAAATCAATCAACCATTAATGAATAGCTTGAAGCCTAAACATGTCAAGCCTCATCATATACCTCTTTAACACGAACAGCATGGTCTCCTTTGCACATTAGTAAGGTGACAGGGTATGTCTCTTCGGCCAAACCATTTTGTGGTGAATACTTCCCTTCAAGGGGTATGATACAAGGTTTGAAGTATGAGAGGAACTTCTCAGTCTCTTGACCTTGAACTTCACGGTACTGAACCGTACAACATCCAAGTGCTGCATCTAACTCTAGTGCTTTGTCAGATGCCAAAACTGAGTCCACCTTCATATTTTTTTAAAAAAAATAGGTAAACAATCTTTAGTTATACCATATACATTAAAACAGTTGTCAAGAAGATGAAGAAGCAAAAACCTCAGTTGCATCATGTCCTAGCCAATAGTGAATGTCATACTGAGGAGATCCGATCTTCCGCAAAGCCGTCTATACATCACACACAGAAACTAAGTATTATTTAGCACACCACTTGAAATTTCAAATCTAAGTCAGAGATGCATCTTACGCTGAGAAGAAGGTAAGCATTTCCAGAGTGGAATCTTCCGAAAGAAGACTTGGGGATCGATATAAGCTGATTATTGAAGATGCACCAAACCTCCAGGCCACTAAAAAAGGGTACAAGCATAAGAGGAAAGAGACAAACTATCTTCTTCTCGTAGATCGCATTAAAAAGAAAAGAAGCGTACCCTTTAGTTCCAACACCTTGAAATGCAGAATCAATGTCTTTGCTTAGCCTAAACATTTTGTTATCTCATCTTCCTACAAGGCTACAACACTGTAACGCTTAATTAATCTGAAAAATCATAAAACCAAAGAAAAGAAGAAGAGTAAACATCAATCACACAACAGAACAACAACAGTGTTGTTCTAACCAACGCCGTTACATTTATATTTACGTTTTCTTTTTTTCTTGTTCCTGCATATGCACGCAAACCTACTCTAACAACACAATTTATCTCTTAGTTTCCCAATTTCTAAAGAAAATCTCATATAACGCCGAAGAAGATCTCTTACAAGAATGATGTGAATCGAAACGTAAATAGCATTAAAAACATAGAACTGACACTAATTACTAGCAATTAATAGAGAAACTGGAGATGATTGTTTAGATTTTTGAATACTTACAGAGATGAGATGAGGGCAGAAAGGATAGGAGAAGAAAACAAGAGATTTCAAAAGCTGAAGAGGAAGCAGCGGCCAAACAAACAGATGAGTAAATAATTATAATGCCTTTTTTTATCTCTGCTGCATGCCACTTTGTGGGGGCCCCACCACAAGGTTTCATTTCAAAGTAGACATAAAAACGCGCCTTTTTGGTTGGATTTCTTTGTATTATTATTTTAATTTTGCAACCCATATATGTATAATTGTATATATATATATTTTTTTTTTTTCTTTCTATAGATACTGAAATTTAATATATGGAGTATATCTTAATTGGCTGGAACATATAAATTTACAAAAAAAAAAATTGTTGCCTTATATTTGTTATTTTTCATAATATCCATAATTTCAGTGAAAGAAAACAAATTCATAACTAATTTAAGAGAAATTATTGACTTTTGTCAGCATTTTGTTCTCTTTTGTTTTTGAACAACTGCATTTTGTGTTCTCATTAGTAATAGATTACAGAATAAAATCTATAAATTAAGTGTAATATTCACCAAAATACTAATTATTAGTATTATTTTAACTTTTAGAAACTCAAGGAAAGTCTTCATTATCATCCAAAAGTTACTTTCAGTATAAACTCTTTGAATTATTTCAAAAAAAAGGGAAGATGGAAACAATGATTTTCACTTTTTATACTTGATCCAAACCTTTCGCTGGTGGAAAGTAAGATCTCAGGACACTGTATCTAATGATCTACTCAAATTGTCTTTTGTATAACTCTAGTGTAAACCTTTTAAACATAAACGTATGAAAAAATAGAGACAGCAGCCAACCAACAAACCATACTTCAAAATCCAAAGATGGATGGAGGAACATACCAAGAGGATCCCTCCAGGATCCAATAGATGAAGACTAGTTTGATGATGGCGACACACAACGAGCACTCATTGGCTGATGATGGTTCTTAACATTCCCAAATGCTGTGATATATATATATATATATCCTGGGATTCAACAAACTGTCAAAGGTCCAAAATGATTAGAAAAATGACAGTTCTGGTAACTAATGGTACAGAGAGGAAGTCCATATATCATTACAGTCTACAGTGATGATCATATGATATGATTGCAATACAAAATTTTGACAATAAAAACAATCTGAAACTTTCACCAGAAATCGTTACAAGAACACTGCCCATTTCTGAAATGGTGAAACCGATACCGATCCCTCACTATGATCTCTCTATCATAGAGCTGAGATATCATCTTAGCAACTGAGTGACAATCTCCACACACCCTTAGATTCTTAATCACCCTAATCGCCTTAGGAGCCTCCGTTGATATCAGTCCATAACAAATCGCCAACTTCTCACTGTGCAGATTCAGAGACTGCTCCTTCATCTCTTCTTCATCAATAATCTGCAAGACCTGAGACATCTCTGGCTCATAGCCATTCGCTTTCAACCTCTCCATAACCTCGTTTAACTTCCCGTACACCTTCTCACACATTGGGTGCTCGTTGTCTCCCGAGAGAAACTCGTGGAGCGTCCCATCTATCTCAATCGAGCTGCATCCTGGCTCTTTTTTAAGTCCGGTGACTCTCATGTGCTTCCTCAGCTCAGAAACGCTTTCCCATTTCCCGGACTTAGCGTATATGTTTGATAACAACACGTGTGCGCCGTCATTCCTAGGTTCGAGCTCAAGCAAACGTGTACAAGCCATTTCAGCGAGACTCAGATTGGCGTGGATCTTACAAGCTCCTAGAAGCGCTCCCCAGACAGACGCACTTGGAGGAATCGGCATCGCTTCAATGAACTTCACAGCTTTTTCTAGATAACCCGAGCGACCAAGAACGTCAACTATACAAGCGTAATGCTTTTCCTGAGGGACAATACCATAACTCGATTCCATTTCTTTAAATAATAACTCAGCCTCATCTACCAAACCACTATGACTACAAGCACAGAAGACATTGGTGAAAGTCACACCGTTAGGCTTCACATTAGCTTCCTGCATTTTATAAAACATATCCAAGGCTTCGTTTCCACATCCGTGCATCGCTAAGCCACCAATCATCGCGCTCCACACAAACACATCTCTCCTCTCTACGGAACTGAACACCTCACGCGCCTTTTCAAGATCTCCGCATTTAGAGTACATATGAATCAACGCACTCGTAACGTAAAAATTCAACCTAATGCCGTGCTTTTTGATGTATCTATGGATCCATCTACCCAACTCCAGTGCCCCTACCTGCGCACAAGCCGATAAAGTACTCACCAGCGTGATCTGATTCAGCTTTATGTTCTTCTGAAGCTGCAGCTCATGGAACACTAGAAGCGCCTCGTTAGGCTTACCGTTCTGCTCATAAGCAGATATAAGAGCATTCCAAGCAACTATATCCTTCTTAGGCATAGAGTTAAGAACCTCTCTAGCCGCTTCGTAGTCTTCCAAAATCGCATACCCATCAAGCATTGTCGTCCACGTGACGTTATCCCTCTCCTCCATGCCATCAAACAGCCGTTTCGCGTCCTCTATGCTTCCACACTTTGTATACATATCAAGCATCGCGTTAGCCAACGTCAAGTTCACGTTCGCTCTGTTTTCTTCTATGTAAGAACAAACCCTCCTCCCGAACTCAAGATTCCGCGTCTTTGCACAAGCGGACAAGACGCCAACCATCGTGACGTGACTCGCCTTAACGTCCTCCGACTCCATCTTCTTGAAAAGCTCCAAGGCCTTATCTGGAGAGCCCTTCTGCACAAACCCTGTAATCATCGAGTTCCAAGAAACCACGTCCTTTTCTTGAATCGTGGTAAACACTTTACAAGCAGAATCCAAATCCCCGCAGGAGAAGTAACAATGTATCAAAGAATTGGCCACGAAGACGTCGCATCCGACGGCTGATTTAACAGCCATCCCGTGAAGGGATTGGCCCAGAGATAAAGAAGAAACTTCTGCGGCCGCTTTGATGAGGAAAGGGAAAGTGTACTTGTTCGGACCGAACTGGCCGTCCGAAACCATGTCCAAGAAGACCGAGATGCTTCGGAGAGGGTCTGGTCCCGAAGCGTAAGCGCGGATGAGTGTGTTCCAGGTGAAGGAGTTTGGCTGGGGAATTTGATCGAACACCTTGCAGGCGTAATCGAGACTCGCGAAGTGGGAGAGGGCGGAGATGGCGAATAGCTTGCTGGCTGAGTAAGGGTCGTTGAAGAGACCAGTACGGACCATTTGGGCGTGGATTTGTTTTAGTTGTCGGAGATTTGAACATCGGTCGATCAGGGATAGAGTGTGGCGGGAGCGGTCGTTATTGGTCATTGGTTGACTGGGATTGGAGAAGGTCGGGTGACGTGGCAGTGAGAGAGGTTGTGCTGTGGAGAAGCTAGCCATTACTCCGTCTCCCTTGGTACTTTTTTTGGGTACAAATTATAAGCTGAATCAGGCCTGCAACTCTGGTTAACCGAATCCAACTTAACCGGTATTTTGGTTAACGGTTAATCAAAGAAGAAGGTTATACCGTATTTTCCCAAGACAAATGGTTCAGTTTGGTTCTTGGTTCTTGGTTCTTGGTTCATTTCAGTTTTAGGTATCAAGACCAATAGTAACAATTTTTTTGTTTAAGTTCGGTTTAATTATCCTTTAATAAATCGTTTCATTTTGATAATTTCATAAAATATGGATAATTCAGTTATGTTTCAAAGGTTTAGTTAAATTTGGATATTGGTACAAATACAAATATTTTGCAGAGCTATGAAATGGTAACATGTTGAAGAAAATGGGCTTTGAAGTAATCTAGTTACACCTATGGATGGATCGTGGGTGTGTTATTAGAACAAAAAAGTTGAAGTTGAGCAAAAATAAATAAGAAAAATAACATCAAGTCTAGGATGAAGACTGGTTTCATATTTATCGAATAAAGTCTAAACAAGAATGATAAAAATAAAAGAATGAAGTGAAATTTTAGTCACAAAAATCTTATATGTTAAAACTATATTTCAACGATTTTTATACAAACAATAGATGAACGTAAGCTTAATCAAACCACATTTTCTTCTTCAACTTGGTCATTAAACAAACCGTAGTTGTGTATCTTGGTTTTGTTGGAGGCAACTAGCTAGGTAACAACTTTTGAGAACTTAATTAGCCTGAGTGACAGAAAATGACACTAACACTATTCTCATGGTGGTAAAGAGAACCGTAGGCCTTCTATGCAACTAATGCAACATCAACAAACAAAAAGCGTTTTAAAAGACAAAAACTATGCTAAAAGTGAATGCATAGGTTTACAAGTAGCTAAAAACACAAGACAAACACATACAAGTTGGAAGCCGCTTGTCTCATGACTCATTCATCGAAGAGTAGCCTAAAGAGTTTGAAATCAAAGAGACAGATACATAATAAGCTTAATCATCTACAAGAAACATGACATACCTTCAAGAAATGACATATACTAACAAAACATAACCTGATTCATTCCCTTCAAAGGGTAGCAGCAATAGCATACACGAATTTGTAAGACTTTGGTACTGTAAGCACAGCATCGAACCACTCTACCTTTCCCCAAACCCCATCACCGCTGCCCGTTTCCAACGAGATCTCTGCACACCAAATCGTCTTCTCCCTAAACCCACCACGTGCAGGCACACACGTATCCCAAAACACCACCAACTTACCACCACTTTCAACCAGATAAACATTGCTATAGCGGGTAAACTTAGGCAGTCCTTCCAAACCTTTAACTTTCCTCCAAACATCTGGTTTCCTCCAAACATCTGGTTCGGTATCACGGTTCCACCTAGAGGTGTCAACTGGGCGAGCTGACCATGGGCTAGCCCAGTCCAAGTCATTTTAGGCGGACTATGGACGTGCCCAATTAATAAATGGTCCAATTGGACAATGGGTGTCCATGGGCTTCCTAAAACATAATTTCATGAGTTTAACAAAAGAAAACATACCTTTACAATTTAACCAAAAAAAAACAGTTTTATCGTTAAAATAAAAAATTAACGATTTTGACGGAAAACGTAATTTCACTATTTTGACGGAAAAATGTATTTCATAAATTTGGCGGGAAAATGCAATTTTTCGGTTTTGGCGAGAGACATAATTTCTTAGTTTTAGCGGGAAAACGCAATTTCTCGGTTTCGGCGGGAAAACACAATTTCTCGGATTTTAGCGGGAAAACAAATTTCTCGGTTTTAGCGGGAAAACGCAATTTCTCGGTTTTGGCAAGAAAACGCAATTTCCCAGTTTTGGCGGGAAAATGCAATTTCTCGGTTTTAAACACAATTTTTGGTTTTGGCGGGAAAACACAATTTTTAGGTTCTTGCGGGAAAACGCAATTTCTCAGTTTTGGCGGAAAAACGTAATATCTCGGTTTTGGCAGGAAAACGCAATTTCTCGGTTTTAGCGGGAAAACACAATTTCTCGGTTTTGGCGGGAAAACGCAATTTCTCGGTTTTATCGGGAAAACGTAATTTTCCGTTTTGGCGGAAAACGCAATTTCTCGGTTTTGGCGGGAAAACGCAATTTCTCGGTTTTATTGGGAAAACACAATTTTCGGTTTTGGCGGAAAAAATGAAATTTCTCGATTTTGAGAGGAAAACATAGTTTTATAGTTTTGACAAGAAAAAAAAATTCTTTTATAATTTTGGAATGTAAACATAATTTCAAAATTTAAGAAATAAAATCTAAACTAATAATTAAAAAATAATTATAAATATTATTAGGTGTCCATGGACATGCCCATTTGGACATGGTCTCTATTGGTCTTGGACATTTGTTTGGACTATTGTCCAATATGGACCATCTATTACTACCCAAAACTAAAATGGTCCAACTAGTCATGCCCAACTGGTAATTTACACCAAACTAGCTTATGGTCTAACTGGTCATGCCCAACTGGTAACTTCCACCAAACTAGCTTCCCACTGGACGATGCATCATAGCGATAAAATGTATTCTCTATCAAACAAAGAGTATAAGATCCTACCAAGTGCAATGTATAATCCTTTAGCCTTACAACCACAGGCGACCTACGAGACGCCACTACATCATTGTTCTTGTAAGCCCTTCCTTGTAAATCTCTGAGTCTGAATATCTTCTCCTCGGGAGGCACGGGGTTCCAAATTTGTGTCTTTACGTTAAACACTTCCACACATTTCAGAGAATCTGGGTTCTCGGAGCCTCCTGGTAAATACATCATTCCACCGCACTCTGGTAAGGAGTGAGCAAACCTCAGGCTTGGAGTTTCGACCCACGCATGCGTTCGACAGTCGAGGAAGAAGACGTTAGAAGAGCAGGGGCCATCGCTGATGGCGTAGAGCCTATGACCAATCCGAACTTGACCCAAAACATACCCACTCGAAGTCTCCTTTTTCTTTTTCTTCTTATTGTTAAGCGCTTTGTCGGGTTTCCGATAGAGAGTGAACCAGCGGAGGTTAGGGTCATTGGGGAACTGCAAGCACACATAGAGACAGTTCTCGGTGCGGTTTAAGAGAGATCGGGTCTGGTAAAGCTCCGGTGAAGAAGTGAGCGAACGAAAGATCTTGGAGACGAGTGAGAGAATGGGGTAGTGCGATCTTGAGACGCGGGCTAAGCAACCCAATACTAGCTCTTTTGGAAGTGGCAGATTTGTCGTAGGTTCTATCGCCGGCTTCTTCGAAGGTGGCTCTTGACCGGAATCGATGGCTGTCGACGACATTTCAAAAGGATTAGGGTTTTGGCTCCTTTCTCCCTCTCTCTGCACTGCAAAGACTCTACAAGTACTTTGGGCCCGTAAGGTATACGCGCTGAATTTGCTGGGCTTTGTTTAAATGGGATATACGCGCAAGCGCGGAGCCGGATAAGTTATTGATCGTTGTGTAGTTTTGTGTACGGGATTTTGTCGTTTATTTTTTTCCACTTTTGTTTTTCCGTGTTGTATATAATGGTGATGAACATAACATTTGGAAGTCACACAGTTTGATTAAGTTGATATAAGAATGACCGGCGAATTCATATGCATTATTTTCGTAATGATTTGATCGACCATTAGCTTTATTAGCGCTTTCATGTTCAAAAGATAAAGTTTATGAAGTTGTTTAGTATTTACTTAAGTAGTTGTTAGTATATAAAACAAATAGTGTAAGGAACAAAATATAAAATTTGAATTCAAAAAATTAAACAATTTATTGAACAATAAATTAAATTATTTTCTTATTTTACCTAAATTAATTTCAAAATATAGAATTGTAATAAACTATTTTTTAAAAAAAATTAATAACTCTAGAAAAATTTATAAAATTATACGGTTGCAAAATTATTTATTTTTAGAGTTTTACTCGACTTTGTTAAAAATAGTTTATGGTGGACAAAAAAATGTCAGAAATAGGTAAACCAAAAAAATACACCACTGACAAATCTTGTATGAGTTAGAACCCGTCGACGTTTCATTAATAATCCAAAATAGAAATAAAATCTCCGAACAGAGAAAACACGCAAGGGAAAAAATATCCAAAGTTTATGATAGAAAACAAAGATAATAGCAGTTTTTAAAAATGCATCGAAAAGACGTTGACGGGCTGATATGAATATTATAGATATTTCCAATCACTCACGGCAGCGCTTGCGGTTGTTCTGAGCGTCTGAAATCTCTGGAGGATCTGCTGCAGCACATTCCTCATCGACCTTGTCTCCCAAAACAGACGCGCCCGATGATGCTGCCAATCCTACGTCACCTTCACTGCTTGGAAGAATGTTCTCACTGTGCTCCTGAAATACATGAACATGATGACAAGTAAAATTAGACAACCTTGCCATGGTTCTCTATGATGGTATAGATAGATGATTGCTATTAATTGCTTCCATCAATTTGAGAGCTCTCCATGTTTTGTGCTGGATCTTGGCAAGTAGCTATGAATACATCAAACACTATGTTGCTGGCATGAGATTTGAATCCACCTAGAGAGCCTGCAACAACATAGACGGTGAGATTCTTGAGTATATTGAGCTCCACCAAGCCAGACACACTCGTTTTCAACACCTTGTTCCCTATCTCTCTTCTAATTACTGATGCAGTTCACCGCAGAAGGTTTGTTAATGTCGGAGAAGAAGTTATTTGACCAATAAATTTCAACTTTTTAAGTCTCAAGATGACACTAAGCTAAAATGCATTGTTTTAAAATCAAACCAATAACATACAAAAGGAACTCACCAGAGATTCCGATCACATCCATGTCAGGGGAATCATCACTGAGGAACTCAATAACATTATGCACACCTTTGGTTACCATGTCCATCCCCATTGCACCACACCGGTGTTACAACCGAACCATACATAGCCATTTTTTCCCTGCCAATGTACAATGAACAGTTTGTAGCCTCGTAAATCTAATTGACATGCATCCACAAAAACATTATTTCATCAGCAAAAGTTTCAATCTTGAGTCAAACCATACCACAAACATAAAAAAATTTACATCTTGGTGGTACATGTTGAAAATGACAGCCGACGTTTCGAAGTGATCTGGATTCTCCTAGGAAGGCTTAAGTTCCATAGCACGTTGGCACGACAAAAACCGGACAATAGGCGCTCTATTTGTACCGTCCTTCAGCTCCGCCTGAGACGTACCCAGCCTTGCAGCCTCTGTTAGTCCTAGCAACCAAATAACTTTCCGTTATAGCCAACAACAACCGATTAAGCAACAACAACATTGGAGGCTGACATCTTCGAATGTTGGCTAAAAGCTGCGACAGTTCAATTTAGGAGTAATTTAATAAGAGATGTGGGTCTCAAGGTTTGTTTGAGGAATTATATATACTGAGACAGATCGTTTCAGAGGTGAAACAGTATCATAACTGATCGTTGGATATAGAGAGGTGAAGATGAAAAATTTCAGATTTTTTTTTTTGATAAGCTAAAAGGGTAACGCTTCGGTTTATCGGTGGAGACAAAGTACTATAAAAATCTTAGATACATACAAAAGAGATTTAGCCCACTTATAAGTTTTATTGGGCCAGAATGCGGATTTTACTAAATAGGTTTCGATGATCAAAGTTACACGTGAGTATTGAAACATTACAGTTATGTGTGGGATCCACTATAAGAAATCATTAATAAATATATATTAGTTTCGGATATCAATGTACAAAGTATCATTTAGTTTAGTGGTATAAATTTTGGTGTTTATATCACAGTAATCCGGGTTCGAGCCACAGATTTGATATTTTTTCACACTTTTTAAAAGTGGAGCCCACTTACCTGCTGACGTGTCGCATCAAGAGTGATGAAAATGACTCATTATAATGTAGATTTTTTTTGGGGGGAGGGGGGGGGGCAATTGTGCCCGTACGACTGTATAAATTAATTTTGGAGTATGATATATTAATGTGACACAGTAGGTGGACAGCATGCATTGACACAATTTGTAAATTGTATAAATATATCTATAACGTATAGTTGCATATAAGAGTAATTCAAGTTATTGATACGTTATATAAATACATAATACATTATGTATGACAAATGTTAAGAAATTAAATTCAAGACTATAGGATTTGATAGTAAGAGAACATTCCAATAAATTGTGATAAAGAGAGTACAAAAATAAATAAAAAAGGGATAGTGAATAGTATTGTACTAGGATATGACATGCGCTTTGCGCAGTGTGAATTTATATGAAAATTATTTAAGAAATATCGTATAAAAAAATAAAATTGATATTCTTGATCGGATTAATATTTTTGGCCCTTAAACAATTTTTTTAAAAAATATTTGTTAATACATAATTTGTTTACTGATGAGTTGATCCCATTTTTATAAATATTTTAGGTCAAAAAATCACTTATCGCATAAGAACCTAACGTTTAGACCGAAGAATCTCATGTCTATTATTTGGTTACAATGAAATTATGTCAGCTCAGCTTTATATCATGATTTAGCAATTTAAAAGTTAATTATGGTTACGAGACACGTGACAATTCTATCTATCTTCAATATTTTTCTCATTATTGTGTCGTTTTTTTCATTTTGGTTATTGATCGATATAAATATTGCCTGAAATTTAGAAAATGTTTAAGATTTAAAATTAGTAAAGAGATACATATTTAGGTTAAGATATGCGCCTTGTGCAGAAGAAATATTTTATATTTATTATTTATTTTATGTTTTTCTGCATATTATGAAATAATAAAATAATAATTATATATTAAATAACTAAGAAATCAGTTACAATTATATTATAAATTTGACGTGCACATATAAATCAAACGACCGCTCTTGTTTATTCGCAATCATTTTAGGGTAAATAAATCAAAACAATCAATCTTATCTATCGTATATGATATATAATTAAATTTAAATGATATTAACGTAGATATATAGTATATTTTTAATATGGATATTTATTAAATGAGGTTTCTACTCATATGATTTTATGATTATTTGCATATTTGTGTAACAAAATTTTACACCAACGCTTTTTTTTAATGTGGAATGTTTAGTGGTTTCAATAATTTATAATCATTTAAAAAAAATGAAGATTTCAAAATTAAAATATTAACTTTTCAATATATGTTCAACGCATATATCAAAATATAAGTATGTATTTTTATATGATGTATAGTTTAATTTAAACAATATGAAACATATATATATATTAACATAAACACCTATTAAAATAAAATTATTTATTCATATGATTTTATAATCATTGTATCTTATTATAGAAAAAAATTTAAACCTTGATCACCAAAGTTTATGTGAGACTTTTAACAGCTTTAGGAATTTATACTCGTTTTGAAAAATTCAAAATACAACATATACAAAAAAATCTAAATTTTTATTATATGATTAATTTAATTGTATAATATATTTTAATAATAAATAATTGAACAAAAATGATAGAAAGTATACAAATTGTTAGCAAATCTTTATTATTGAAAATCATTAATTGTCATATGTGCACACATTAGATAATTTCGTAGGTTTTATTTAAGAAATGAATATATAATAATTTCAATTTGATAAATGAATAGTTCATAATGAACATACTATATAATATAACATTCCCTAACAATTTAATTTTGGACTAACAAAATTCTCAATTGATTCTCAAGCCGCCACGTAAGCAAAATTAGTATTCTAATTACGTGACAACTCAGCAGGGCACTTTTTTAATTAATACAAACAACATGTTATAGCTTTTTAATTGTTTCTCTATATATACAGGGGATGTGTTTAACAGAGTTTTTTCTTTGTATTTTATATATATCGTTATATATTTCACTTCTTACTTTATTTATTTGCTTATTTTTGCATTTTATAATCTTTAAAATAAATATGTAAGTTATTAAATATTATATTTTCTATATTTTAACGTCCATCTTAATATATTTTAACACATATACAAAAAAAAATATTTATAGACGGCAAAAACGTGTAAAAAGAATATGGACGAAAGAAATACGGACAAATAGCATAAAACATATTATAAAATCTAAAAGGTGTGAAATGTGTAGACGAAAGATTTTGTTGAATGTAAAAATGTGGATGGAGGGTTGTGTACATGTGAATTGTGTAGAGCTCAGATTAGAGATGCATTAGCGTTTAAAAAAATATGTCAATTTGCATATGCTTGATCAAAGATTAAAATATAGAACTTTGGAATCCGATATTAGGTGAATAAAGCTTGACCATTCATTTGAGTGCTCGTTAGACATGGAAAAATGTGGATTGCCTAAGCGTAGACGTAGAGAACTTGAAAATGATAAATGTGGACATGTATGTATCACATACCCTTATAAGAAAACAATCACACTGTGTTACATAGTATTTGTGGATATATATTTGGTGGATGTGCATTAGGTAGATAAATATGTGAAAGACAGTTTCAGAGCGAACAAAGTTGTGGACATCGTTTTGTGTACACTGTTTTGTGGACATATATGTTTTCGTAGAACATTTTGTCGAACACTAAGAATACATTTTTGTGTTTTTCAATTTTTGCGAAAATCACATATCTGTGATCTATTCATACATAAAAATAAAGATAGAGGAAATCATGTTAAAAGTCTAATGAAGCTTATAATTGAAATCATTGGCATTTCAAATAAAAATGAGGAATGAATCTTAACATATTAGATTTCCTTGTTCGTCAAAAGTTTAAGTCTGATAGCAGTGAAAGATATATGGATCTGCGAAGAAAAGCGGGATAAGGGTTTCAAAATCAATGGAGATCGAGGAAGGGCACAAAGCAAATGTTGACAGAAAATAAATACGGAGTTGTGGTCTTCGTTCAGAGATCAGATGCACAAATACTAATCAAGCAAAAACAACACAATGAATGTACTGTATAAAGAAATTAGTTTTTCACAATAACAAATATTTTGTTTTTCATGGAAAACTTTGTTATATATAAATAATTTGATATATTATTTAAATTTTGTGAGAATACAAATAATAATATATCACGTTGATCTTTGAATTAATAATAAACGTAGTAATGATTTATAATACATATAATAATAAAGGGAGTAAATGTAAGATGATTTAGTATTATCTAGACTTGGAACAGTCCATAGCAGATACCACCACCTTGTCGATGAATCTATCAATTGCAACAAAGGAAGATCCACCGTCCATCACAGCCTCTTTTGCTGCTCCAGCTATCTCCTTCAGTATCCTCCTAGGCACATCCTCACCCTCCATTAAAGATCGGACGGCTCTAGCGATTTCATCAGCTTTCACTATTTCTCCATCTGCTAACAGATAATCCAAACGCATCTCCAACGCCAGACCAAGCTCCTTCACCATTGTAAACGCGTTTAATTGTTGTTCCGCGAACATCGGCCATGTGGCGATTGGAACGCCGAAACGCAAGCTCTCGAGTATTGAGTTCCAACCACAGTGAGACAAGAAACCTCCGATCGCTTTATGGGCCAAAATCTCAACTTGGGGAGCCCAACCACACACAAAGCCCAGACCGGAGACCCGGTTCAAAAACCCGTCCGGTAAAATCTCGCTCAGGCTCGGATAATCCTTCGGGTCTGTTCGAATAGACCAGAGGAATTTGCAGCCGACGATCTCTAAAGCTTGAGCTATCTCCTTGATCTGAGTTGCGGGGAGATTCATCAAGCTCCCGAAACAGAGGAACACTACCGATGACTCGGGTTGCTTGTCGAGCCACGTCATGACCCGATCTCGCTCCAATGGGTCCAAAATCGAACGATCGTTGGAGTAGAGAATCGGACCCACTGGGTAAACGGGTGGGTAATCATATACGGGTATACTCTCGAAATAACTAAAAGCGTTAGGCTCGATAGATTTAGATGAATTCACCAAAATGCCCTTAGCTTCATGAAACCTTTCGGTCATATCGACCCAAGTGTCGTAGGGTTCGCTTGTCAACAGACCAAGTGGCAAAACCTTCGTGGGAACAGAGGTGACGTATCCAGGAACAATATTCTCCTCTTCGCCGGAGCTCCGGTCGAATCCCGATTTGACGCGACGGTGTCTCTCCTGAACGTGTTTCACCAAACACAAGAATCCGGCGTTACAAGTGAGGAAAATGTAAGAAGGGAGGTGAAACTCATTTCCGACATCCATCAAAGGGACGCAGAACATGTCGAGGACAATACCCGCGACACGAGCCGTGTCTGAACCATCACGAGAGGAAGACAAGACAGTCGAGACAGCGTCTCTGACCGAAGGAACCATTTTCTTGACGAATTCAAGAATGTAATATTCGGGAGCTTTTAAGAAGAACTCCATTGGTGGAGGGTTTTGGAGCTCGGGCAAGGTAACGATACGGATGCGAGACTCTGTCTTGGCTAGGGTCTGGAGGGAAGCGTCGTTGTCAGACGGAGGGAAGATAGGTAAACCCCAATGGAGGATGGTGATGGTGTGGATCCGACGACGGCCGTGGGTGAGGATTAGTTTTACTAGTTCGATAGTGGCGAGAAGGTGTCCAGGGATCGGGAAAGGGATAAAGATGAGTTCTGCTTCTTGCTTCTCCATCGCGATACAAGTAATTCGAAATGTAGACGTTTGTGTTGATGCTTATAATTAAGCGAATTCAAGTAGAGTAAGAGTCGCACAAATATATAGTTCAAAATAAATAACCATATGATGAACATGTGGCTTTTTAGTGTAGCCACTAGCCATTTAACTACCAAGCATTTATTATTCTCTAAGAACATGTTATGTGGCTAGTAGCATGCATTTTATGCATTGATGTTTGAAACATAAAGAATCAAAGAATTTCGAATATTTTTTCCAAGTGCCCTACTCTTTTAGCCTTACGAATCAACTCCAGTGACCAAAAATGTAAGGCCTTCATTGTACCTTGCATTGCTTTTACAAGATTTTCCCATCTATAGCAAAAAGATGGATTGTATTTTGCCACAAACAGAAACTTTATTACTCTAAAATCTAAAGAGAAACGAATTATCCAATACAGTGTATGAAACACAAAGCAATTAAAAGTAAAGTAACCATTCAAAATGAAATGAATGAAAGAAAGGAAAAAAATACTCAAAACAGAAACAAAAAAATAGCAGGTGTGCCAAACAAGACCCCCATTCAATCCCGCAAGCAACTAGCAAAGGAATGGTTACTCATTTTCAGCTTTCAACTCAATTACTAGTTTTGGCTAGGGGGTGGGTATATCGGTTTAGTTTCGGATTCGGTTTGGTTTGGTTAATTTGAGTTTAATAAAACTCAACCTAATTAAAACCAAAGTAGCTTCGGTTTGGGTTCGGTTTGGGTTCGGTTTGGGTTTAGTTTGGTTCGGTTTAGTTCGGTTTGGTTTAGATTTAGTTTGGTTTTCTTTAAAAATCTATGAAACAAAAAACAATTTAAAGCTCGATGACAAAACTCTTAACCACGTCGAAGGAAGAAATACATAATAAGCAAATAGCAGACTATTTGTAATCTAATTAGCGTAACAAAGACTTGTAAGCATTCCAAAACCTATTAACTAAAAAACTATTTGCATTTACCTTTTTGTTTATATTGGTCCTATAATAACTTTGTTACATAATTTAGATAATGAAAATTGGAGAAGATGAACGAAACGAGATGACTACGATTTAGATGCTTATAGTTTTTAGGTTTTGTTTTCAGTACAATCTTTAGGTATTAGGATTATTTGAATCATATTTGGATTTTTTTTAAAATATATGGAAGTTAAGAAAAAATGAAAAACGAAACTTTAACTAAAATTTACAATATGTTAACATATATATATATATATATATATATATATATAGATAAAAATATATTGGATTATTGGTTTGGTTCGGTTTGGTTCGGTTTGAACCCAAACCAAACAAAACCATATGGGTTGGGTAAAACATGAACCAATTATTTAATTTCGGTTGGTTTGGTTTGGATCGGTTCGGTTTGGGTTTTTTGCCCACCCCTAGTTTTGGCAATGTCGAGATCATTCAGTTATGTTTAAATGTTTAGTTAAATTTGAATGTTGGTTTAAATACAAATATTTTGCAGAGCTATGATTCTATGAATGGTAACATGTTGGGGAAAATGGGTTTTAGAGGGGTGTATTGAATTAATGATTTAAGAATGGTTTGATGGATTTTAGATATGGTGGGATTTAAAGAGAACTAGGATAGTACCCGCGTTTTGAAAGCGCAGAATTATTTTTTATTGACAAATCTATTAACATATATATTTGTTCATTAATATGTTTAAGTATAAGCTTTTGGTTTTGATTCGCTTCTAGATTGAATTTTTTAATTTTCAGTTTGGTTTCGGTTCGGGTATGGGATAACCTTATTTGGCTCATCAATTCCATAATATAATTAAAATTTCAAATGTAAAATATTACTCCTCTTAAGTTTCATATTAAGCGTCGTTTTATAATAAAATTTTCGTTACAAAATAAATGTTGCTTTAGAATTTCAATACAAAATTTATAAACTTTATTTTTCAGTTTCTTTTTTATTGATTGAAATATGGTTAGCTATATAGGTAATGCGTTTTTATTTATAAAATATACAAAATCATTAATATGTGTGAACAAAATTAAACGACAATTAAAATGAAACATATGGAGTATGATTTAGTAAAATATGAATAAAATTACAATAAAAATTATGTAGACTAATGCATGTTTTATATACAAATAATACTATAAATACTTAGAATCTAATATTTTTTTGATAATATTAAAGAGTGAATTACACTAATATATAAAATTTAACCACATTGGGCGTGGTGCAACAAATATCTATCTTATTAAAACAGAAACATTGTGACTTTTTCTTGGTGGATTTTTAAGTTGGACTTACTAGTAGATATGATATATTTCCTGTTCCTATTAATTAACAATTAATGTTAGTAAATTATTTACTCATTCTATTTTGCTAACTTAATACCTTATATACAATCATTTTATCAGTTGGCTCATATTCTTTATATTCAAAAAAATATTTCCTTGCCCAATCGATTTCATAACCAACGTTCAATAATGTCAAACTTGAGATTTCATAACCACCATCCAATATCCACATGCGATAATCACCATGAAATATATTACTCCTTAACCAATTGTTAATACCGGGTTTACCGATTCGATGATCTAAGTTAGATTTAAAAGTGTTGATTAAAATACAGTTTTTTTAAAATAGATAAAAAATTTATAAATTAACAAACTATTTATAACATTATTAATAGAATTTTGAATCGTAAAATATCCCGCGCTTCCGAAGCGCGGGTCATGAACTAGTTTAGACTTAATTTACAAACTAATGAATTTATTGTGTAAATATCCCATTTGGTTGTCCATATAAAGATTGGAATGTTATTGTTAAAGAACTATACTTGAATCTCTTTACGATTTGTTTTCATTTTATATCTATAAACATAATAAATATGTCGCTGCACCTATTTTTGGAATATATTTATATATATAGTTATACGATTTTGCTTTGCTTTTAGTTCTACGAATTTGGGATATTAGAAATAATAAAGAGGATATAATATATTAAAAAATATTTCTTTGTCACTGCTGTGTAAATATTTTTACACAAACTATATGATGAACAACGAAATTATCCGGAATTTTATTGTTCATGGAGAAAAAATATTTGAATCTGGAAAGTAAACATGTTTTATAAGTCATCATAATGTACAAATTATAAGATAATATCAATACGGTATATTTGAAACGGAGTCTTATATAACATGTTTTATGATTCACCTAATGTTAGGTCAAAGCTATAGGGCACAATGAACTCTAATATAAAAGTATCATATATTTTGGTCTACTGTTGAGTATGAATTTCAAGGATATTATCTATTGAATTTTTCAAACGATATTTATTTAGATGATTTAAATTGATTGACTAAATAATGTGTTGAGAGAAAGTATATATTTCATAAAAGCTAATTTAAGGATATGTAGAAATAATAGGAAGGTTAGTTAATACGATATATATAGAAATATAAGGAAGGCTAATTAATAGATAATAAGTAACAACATTTTCAATATGTCTGAAAAAATATGTCATGGTAATTTTCAAATAGGACTCTATTTTAATAGATTAGATTTGAATATAACTGATTTTGGTAAGATTTTTAAAAAGAACGGAAAAACTTAATGATGATTTGAAATATTTTTCTTAAATTTAATGTTTTGAATAATATTTAACTCTAATTTAGATTAAAACCGTCACTTTTAAAGTCCTTGTCCTAAATGTCAAACTATTTTCACCCACAAAACAGACACATGCACACACTAAAATATTTATATAGCTATTATCTATTCATCAAGAAAATCGCATAAAAAACTTTTAAATTGACATCCACTAACACATTAAATACTGAAAATATTAAACTAGCACTATTAAATTTTTAAATTGAGTTTTGTATCACAAAAATTTTTCAACAGGGCTTACTCATTCATCAAGTCAAAAATTTAACTTGTTGATGTGTAAATAAAGTGACATGTCAATTTTTCTCCAAAAATATTTTTATTTAATTAAGCAAAGCACTTAATAAGAAAATAAAATAGGAAACATAAATAAAAATTAGAAACTACAGCAAAAAGAAATATCAATTTTTAAAAAAATCATAAAATTAAAAGTGTTTCATTTTTAAAAAAATACAACTTGGCAAAAAAATATTAAGATTTTTTAAGTCTTTTTTCCCTAAAAATATCATATAAAAGCTCAAAAAATAATATTTAACATATCACCATTAATTAAAACTAACATATCACCATTATTATCCATATGTCAGAAATTACTTTTTTTGGAAAAAGTCATATAACTAAGAATTTTTACATTTTAAAATTATATAAAAGCTCTAAATTTTTGTTTTATATTTTTTTTTTGAACATATGAGTCCCAACAGAAAAAAAAACTGACACGTTACCTTATTTTATCAACATGTCATATTTTCAACTTGAACAACAAGTGAATCATGTTAATGAATATTATTTTTAAGTTTTTTTAATGCAATTTTCCATTTATTCATCTCATGTTTGTAGTTAAAAGCTGCCTCTGCCAGAGGCAAACCATAAATGGAAAGGAAAGTAAAAATCTTGATCGGTAGCTCGTTATCCCTTAATATCCCATATTTAAACAAAGCCCAATATGTGGCAAATTCAGCGCGTAGGGCAGCCCAAAGTAGTTGTAGTCTTGCAGTGCAGAGAGAGAGTGGAGCCAAGAAAGACCCTAATCTTTTTGAAATGTCGTTGACAGCCATCGGTTCCGGTGAAGAGCCACCGTCAAAGAAGCTAGCAATAGAACCTACGACCAATCTGCCACTCCCAGATGAGCTAGTATTGGGTTGCTTCGCCCGCGCCTCGAGATTGCACTACCCGATTCTCTCACTCGTCTCCAAGACCTTTCGTTCGCTCACTTCTTCACCGGAGCTTTACCAGACCCGATCTCTACTAAACTGCACCGAGAACTGTCTCTACGTGTGCCTGCAGTTCCCTAATGACCCTTGCCTCCGCTGGTTCACTCTCTGTCGGAAACCCGACAAAGCCCTTAAGATAAAGAAGAAGAAGAAGAAGAAGAAGAAGAAGAAGAAGAGTTCAACAAGTGGCAATGTCTTGGGTCAGGTTCGGATTCTCGGTTCTCCTCCTCCCGTGGAATGGTCAAATCTCGTAGCTGTTGGTCATAAGCTCTACGCAGTCAGAGATGGCCCCTGCTCTTCAGACGTCTTCTTTCTCGACTGTCGAACGCACACGTGGGTTGAAACTCCGAGCTTGAGGCTTGCTCACACCTTTTCAGAGTGTGATGGGATGATGTATTTACCAGGAGGCTCCGAGAGCCCAGATTCTCTCAACTTTGTGCAAGTGTTTGACGTAAAGACACAAACTTGGAACCCCGTGCCTCCCGAGAAGAAGATATTCAGACTCAGAGATTTACAAGGAAGGGCTTACGAGAACAATGATGTAGCGGCGGCGTCGTCTCGTAGGTGGCTTGTGGTTGCAAGGCTAAAGGATTGTACAACGTCCGTGGAAGGGTCTGGTACTCTCTGTTTGATAGAGAAAGCATTCTATCGATATGCATCATCCAGTGGGGAGCTACTTTGGTCTAACCGTAGCACCGAATCAGATGTTTGGAGGAAAGTTCAAGGCTTGGAAGGACTGCCTAAGTTTACCCGCTATTGCAATGTTTATTTAGTTGAAAGTGGTGGTAAGTTGGTGGTGTTTTGGGATAAGTATGTGCCTGCACGTGGTGGGTATAAGGAGAAGATGATTTGGTGTGCAGAGATTTCGCTGGATACGCGCAGCAGTGAAGAGGTTTGGGGAAAGGTAGAGTGGTTCGATGCTGTGCTTACAGTACCAAAGTCTTACAAGTTCGTGTATTCTATTGCCGCTACCCTTTGAAGGGAATGAATCAGGTTAACTACTCATGAGACAGGTTTGAAGGGAATTAAGCAGGTTATGTTTTGTTATTATGCACTTCTTGAAGTTATGTCATGTTTCTTGTAGATGATTAAAGCTTATTATGTAACTGTGTATTTGATTTCAAACTGTTTAGGCTACTCTTTGATGAATGACTCATGAGACAAGCGGCTTTCAACCTATGCATTCACTTTTAGCTTAGCTTTTGTCTTTTAAAACGCTTTTGTTTGTTGCCTTGCATAGAAGGCCTACGGTTCTCTTTACAACCATGATAATAGTGTTAGTGTCAATTTCTGTTACTCGGCTATTTAAGCTCTCATAAGTTGTTATTTAGCTAATGGCCTTAAAACAAAACCAAACTACCGTTTGTTTCTTATTTGTTTAATGACCAAGTTGCAGAAGAAAATGAGGTTTGATTAAAGCTTGCGTTCATCTATTGTTTGTATAAAAATAGTTGAAAAATAATTCTAACATATATTTTTGTGACTAAAAATTCACTTTATCACTCCTTTTTTTTTTTTTTTTGAAACACTCTTCATCCTAGACTTTTAATATTATTTATTTATTTCTCCTCAACTTCAACTTTTTCATCAAGTATATGTAAGATGATTTAGTATTCTCTAGACTTGGAACAATCCATAGCAGATACCACCACCTCGTCGATGAATCTTTCAATCGCAACAAACGAAGATCCACCGTCCATCATAGCCTCTTTTGCTGCTTCAGCTATCTCCTTCAGTTTCCCCCTCGGCACATCTTCACCCTCCATTAAAGATCGGACGGCTCTAGCGATTTCATCAGCTTTCACTATTTCTCCATCTGCTAGCACGTAATCCAAACGCATCTCCAAGGCCAAACCAAGCTCCTTCACCATCGTGAACGCGTTTAACTGCTGCTCCGCGTACATCGGCCACGTGGCGATTGGAACACCGAAACGCAAACTCTCAAGTATTGAGTTCCAACCGCAGTGAGACACAAATCCTCCGATTGCTTTATGGGCCAGAATCTCAACTTGTGGAGCCCAACCGCACACAAAGCCCAGACCCGAGACCCGGTTCATAAACCCGTCTGGTAAAATTTCAAACGGGTTTGGGTACTCCTTCGGGTCTGTTCGAATCGACCAGAGGAACCTGCAGCCGACGATCTCTAGAGCTTGAGCTATCTCCTTAACCTGAGTCGCAGCGAGATTCTTCAAGCTCCCAAAACAGAGGAACACTACGGATGACTCTGGTTGCTCGTCGAGCCACGTCATGACCCGATCTCGCTCCAACGGGTCCAAAATTGGACGGTCGTTGAAGCAGAGAATCGGACCCACTGGGTAAACGGGTGGGTATTCATTTACTGGTATACGATCGAAATAACCAAAGGCGTTAGGCTCGATAGCAATAGACGAATTTACCAAAATACCCTTAGCTTCATGAAACCTTCCGGTCATATCGACCCATGCGTCGTAGGACTCGCTCGTGAGCAGACCAAGTGGCAAAACCTTGGTCGGAACGGAGGCGACGTATCCAGGAACAGTATTCTCCTCCTCGCCGGAGCTCCGATCGAATCCGGACTTCACACGAAGGTGCCTCTCCGGGATGTGTTTCGCCAAACTCAAAAAACCGGCGCTACAAGTGAGGAAAATGTACGAAGGGAGGCACAACTCGTTTCCGACATCCATCAAAGGGACACAGAACATGTCGAGGACAATTCCCACGACGCGAACCGAGTCTGATCCATCACGGGAAGAAGACAAGAGAGTCGAGACAGCGTCTCTCACCAAAGGAACCATTCTCTTGACGAATTCAAGAAGGTAAGCTTCGGGAGCTCTTACGAAGAACTCCATCGGTGGAGGGTTTGCGAGCTCGGGTAAAGCGACGATACGGACTCGAGGCTCTGACTTGGCTAGGGACTGGAGGGAAGCGTCGTTGTTGGACTGAGGGAGGAAAGGTAAACCCCAGTTGAGGATGGTGATGGTGTTGATCCGACGAGGGTCGTGGCTGAGGATAATTTTTACGAGTTCGATGGTGGCGAGAAGGTGTCCGGTGATCGGGAAAGGGATGAAGATAAGCTCTGCTTCTTGCTTCTCCATCACGAGGGCTTCTATTGGTTTAGAAATAAAAGTATGTGTTGATGGTTAAGAGTAGTGAGAGTTGGACGTCGTTTAAAAACAAATAAGCATATGATTATACCATGATGACACGTGACTTTAAGGTAGCGCCAAATAAGTTAGATAACTACAATATATATGTGACGTCTGTATTTTTCTCAGCCATTCGAGAATTCTATAGATGTAGAATTCTATGATAATATATATGTGATGTGTCTGTGACTTTCTCAACCACTCGATTGGATTTAGAAAGAGGGTTTAGAATCAAACATTTGGTGAAGCCGGTAAGGATGTGGGCATGTACATATCTCGGGATAGGATGGGATGAGAAAATATCAAAGCCTTACAATATCTAAGGATTTCGAGACTATTCGACTTAGTTTCTGCGGTGAGTTTCTGACTAAAGGTTTTTGTGGATTTGGTTTTCTGACCATAGTTAAGCAAAGATTATAGGTTACCTCACAACTCTTTGATTTCGTTTGTAGCAATGGATGAAAAAGATAGATCATCTGTCTTTATTTATTAAATGCATTGCGTGCACATCACATAGATGGGTGTGGCAAAACTCCTATTTGGAACTACGCTAGGTGCTAGTCGGGCGGCTATTTCAGACCTAGCGAGTTACCAAAAAATCAGGGAGTAATCGGGATATACGCGGAATCTAGTTTTTAATAGGATTTAATATATTTATAATATGTTTAAGTACCAAATATATGTTTTAATACATGCTTATATAACTTTTACAGAATAACATTGTTTTTCCAGTATACATCTGATTCAAAAGTCACAAAAAGAAACTTCCAATTCATGAGATAAACAAAAAAAACAAATGTTTTGATCTTGAAAACACAATACAATAAAAGATTGCAAGTATTCATCATTTTTGTCTTCAGATCAAGTAAGTAATCACCATTGTTGGACCCAATTTTGGTCAAAACGATAGTGGGCCGCGATCAAAGTTATGGGCCGCCAGGAACCGAAGCCCATAGCAAGCAATCGAGCTCGAAAGCAAAGGAATCGAGGTCCCGGAGATCGCGGAATAGTCCCGGAGATCGCGGAGCAGTCCCGGAGATCGCGGAGCAGTTACGGAGATCACGAAGTCGACTCACTATAAGAAAGGCGAGGAGACATGAAGAAGGACACGTTGAAAACCCTAGAGAGAGCTACACACTTACATCGACCTTGTTTTCCTCCCGATCTTAGACTCTTTCTTTACGAATCTCGCTTGTATCACTCGATCTAGTTCAACTCATTGTATTCGATCTTATTCATCAATAAAGTCCATTTTTACCTACTGGAAACTATTTAACATCGTTGTGTTCTTAAGATATCGTTTCCTACATCATTTGTCTTCCCTAGATCAAACCCCGATCACTATCAAATACTGAGTGTAGATTTTAGGTTCTAAAACCATGAATTGGGAAGATGGGTTAGGAGTTAGATCTTGTAGCATACACCTGCAATAGTTTGGACAATACGATCAAACTTGCAATTAAACCATGGCAAATAAAAAGACATAGAACAACCAATACCTATAAACCAGAGCATATAAAGAGAGACATCATGTTAGATACAAACACTACAAGAAAACATAATCTTAACGAGGGTGGTTTTCCTCGTGAGTTCGTCGTAAAAGAGGCTTTACGACGAATTACGAGGAACCACGTTTGCTCGTTACTCATCCGTCGTAACACATATTTCCTCGCCAATTCGTCGTAACTTAGCGAGGAAAATATTTCGCCGTAAAGACGAAGTAGATCATTTCGTCGTAAAGACCACGTAAATATTCCACGTAAGGAGGTCGCTATATTTCCTCGTAAATACCTCGAAACGAGTTCCTCGTAAACTACACGTAAATACCTTGAAAGTGTTTCCTCGCAAAATACACATAACTACCACGAAAGTATTTCCTCGTAAAATACTCGTTTATCTTTCCTCGTAATTTCCTCGTAAAATACTCGTTTATTATTTCTCGTCATTTCCTCGTAAGGTTTCCACGTAAATAGGTCGTACATTAGCTACGAATTTACTTCGTTTTTATTATTTTACAGAATTTAAAAATATAATTAA
>NC_027751.1:13636618-13637664 GCF_000695525.1 Brassica oleracea var. oleracea
AAAAAAATTAATGCAACATACCACAACGTTCCGTCCGGTCGGTCTGGGTCGATGACTGGTAAACCTTCTCTGCCTGGCAGACTGAGAATGTCCTCTACAGTGTACTTCGAGTAAGGAGCACTCGGAGGCACCATTAGATCAGGATGAATATCGGCGACCATCGGAGGTGCCATCGGAGGAGGCACAGGAGGAGGCATCGGAGGAGGCACATGAGGAGCCGATGGTGCACTAGAAGAAGTAGACCCAGAGACTCTCTGAGTGTACTGAGTCTCGGGGACACTCTCCTGACCGGAAGAACCGGGAACTGAAGAAGAGGCCAGGTCTAAATGACTACCCGACTCACCGAAGATCTCTCTGTAATGGGCAGCAAGTCTTTCTTTTCGAACCTGGGAAAAAAATTAAATTTTTAGAATTTACATCAACAGTATATTTCTCAACATTATCCACCTAATCAACACTAAATAACATAAAATCCGTAAACCTATCTAAATTCCCTATACTAACCACCTAATCTATCCTAAACTAACCAAATTAGAGAGGCTTACCATTGCTACGAAATGGAGAGGAAGTGGAGAGGAAGTAGAGAGGAAAGAAAGAGTGAGCGCTCGGGGGTATATATAAGATTACATATCGTCGCAAATTCCTCGTAAGGTTACGACGAAATAGCGAGCAGTTACAAAGGCCCGTGTTTTTCTGTACGAGAAAATTGCGAGGAATCACAAAGGCCATTGTTTTTATATACGAGGTATTAACGACGATTTTGCTTACGTGGAATAGAATTCGTGTGGGCGAGACTTACGTATTATAATTGCTGGAAGTCTTGCTACATGTTAATCTGGTATTTTTCTCCTTTTCCTTTTTTTTCTAGTTTTTACACTACGAGGTATTTACGACGATTTCTGCTTACGTGGTGTTTACGACAATTTCATCCTAAGTGGTCTTTACGACGATTTGCGCTTACGTGGAATTAACGAGTGTTCTGTTTAAATCCTTTTACGTGGTGTTTACGATGATTTCTGCTTACGTGGAATTAACGAGTGTTATGT
>NC_027751.1:13640784-13642207 GCF_000695525.1 Brassica oleracea var. oleracea
GAGCCAGCCATTTTTTTTCTTTCACGTTTTTTGTTGTTGGTGTGTTTAAAATGATGTTCAAACATCCATATTTATAAGAAATTTTGAATCTGGTAGTTGTAATTTTCCTATGAATTTACGACGAAAATTAATTAGCTGGCAAAAAAAAAACGTGTAACACCTACAAAGTTGGTGGATTCAAAATTTCCTCGCTAAATACACGTAAACTATTTTCTCGTAAATAACACGCGAAGTTTACGTCGTATTTACGAAGAAATAGTATTTCCTCGTAAAATACTCGTCAAATTACATCCACTTTACGACGAAACGCTTTTGTCGTTGCGTTACGAGGAAATAACGATGACTTTAGTTTTCCACGTAAGTTTCTTGTAAAATCGACGTAAATTTACGAGAATTGTTTTTCCTCGTTAAATTTCCTCGTAAAGCATGTGTTTTCTTGTAGTGAAACACTTGACTGCCCATCAATAACAAATTAAAATCAAATTTCTCAGAAGTTCATTAACAAAAAACTATACTACTTGAGTCAATGATATACACATGTTATATGCGATGTATGATTCTTCGTGTGAACAAAAAACTATACTACTTGAGTCAATGATATACACATGTTATATGCGATGTATGATTCTTCGTGTGAACAAAAACTACAATGTATGAGTCTTCAAAACTTTGATGACATGAAAACATTAGTCTTCTATGTTTTGATAACATAAAAAAAAACGTGAACAAAAAGAGAATAAAAACAAACAAGTACGTTGAATCCAGACAAAGAATTAAAATCAGTTTCAAACAAACACATGAGCAAAACAAAGAAGCAAAAGAAAAATATTATTACTGTTGTAAAATAACTTATGATTTTATAGTGTCGAGAAATTTAAATAAGGTCAAAAATTTCTCCCCGCAGAAAGAAGATATACAATAAATATGCAAGAGAGAATATTTGTTATAAAGAGGGAGAAGAGAGATGAGATGTAATGATTCTTTGATTATAAACTATTCTTCTTGTTTATGGTGTACAAAAAAGTGAGATGAGTGATGGTATTTATAGTGAGCAACAATACATAAAATAACAAAGATGGTGCTTGATTTGGTAAATGAGTGGGTGATCATAGTGCTTGATGAGTAGATGATCATAGTGCTTGAGTTGGTAAAGGAGTGGATGATCATTTCAATTTTTATCTTATAACACTCCCCCTTGATCATCCATCTTGTATTACGTAGTGCCTCGTTAAAAACCTAGTCATGGAAAACTCAATGGGAAAAACCGTAGTAAAAGTAAAAAGAGTACAACTACGTAAGCTCCCCCTCGAATGAGAAATCATAGATCCTTCTGATGGCGCATTCCAATGTTATGGACATGTTTTCTGAATACCGAAGTAGGGAGTGATTTTGTGAAGAGGTCGGCTGCATTGTCGCATGATCG
>NC_027751.1:13642316-13643715 GCF_000695525.1 Brassica oleracea var. oleracea
CTCCGTATTTTCGTCAATCCCACTGCTTGAACAGATGTGTCGGCTTATTGATCTTAGCCATATACATTCTCTACTTGCTTCATGGAGTGCAATGATCTCGGCGTGATTTGAAGAAGTAGCAACAAGTGTCTGCTTCTGAGAACGCCAAGATATGGCGGTGCCTCCAGTTGTAAAAACATATCCTGTCTGGGATCGAGCTTTGTGTGCATCTGACAAATAACATGCATCTGCAAAACCAATCATTTGACCATTTGAACTTTTAGGATAAAACAAGCCTAAATCAGTTGTTCCTTGAAGGTAACGAAAGACATGTTTAATTCCATTCCAATGTCTTCGTGTAGGAGACGAACTGAATCTCGCTAAAAGATTAACAGCAAAGGATATGTCAGGTCGAGTACAATTTGCAAGATACATAAGAGCTCCAATTTCACTTAAATATGGAGTTTCAGGACCAAGTATTTCTTCATTTTCCTCAGATGGTCGAAACGGATCATTTTCAACATTAAGTGATCTAACGACCATCAGAGTGCTAAGAGGAGTTGGTTTATCCATGTTAAAGCGTTTCAATACTCGTTTGGTATATGTAGACTGGTGTACAAATATACCCTTTTGAGAATGCTCAATTTGTAATCATGGACAATATTTTTTCTGTCCGAGATCTTTCATCTCAAATTCTCCTTTCAGATAGTTTGATGCCTTTTGGATTTCGTTTTGAGTTCCAATAATATTAAGATCATCAACGTACACCGCGATTATCACAAATCCGGATGTTGTTTTATTTATGAAAACACAAGGACATATAGGATCATTCGTGTATCCTTCTTTTGTTAAGTGTTCACTAAGACGATTATATCACATTCGTCCAGATTGTTTTAACCCATATAATGATCTTTGCAATTTTGCAATTTTCTTCGCACAAAATATTTTTTGTTATTTTGGGAGTATCATGCTTTTCACATTCCTTACGTTTTCTAGGAAGTTTATCCTTTGAACCAATAGGTCTACCGCGCTTTATACGTGTTTCTGGTTCACGTGTATCAACTGCCGTTCCACCGTTTTGTGGTATTTCAATTCGAGCAGGAGTATTTGCAGCGGGTATATGTGATTTAGTTACCATTTTGGTATCAGCAAATGCATCAGGTAGCTGATTTGCTATATTTTGTAAATGCATGATACGTCGAACTTCTAGTTCTGACTGTTTATCAAGGTGTAATAACGATGGTACACTCCATTTGATCTCTTTTCCTACTTGTTTATTGTCTCCCCCTAGAGTTGGGAATTCTTTCTAATTGAAATGACAATCGGCAAATCGTGCCGTAAACACATCACCAGTTTGTGGTTCTAGGTATCTATGGTATCTTATTATTGATGGAGAATCATAGCCAATATATATTCCCAA
>NC_027751.1:13644965-13651336 GCF_000695525.1 Brassica oleracea var. oleracea
TCTGTAGGACCTGATATTGTGTTTACAGTCATTTTTACTGACTTTAATGTAGAGAAATATCTCTTATCTTTCAGTATAGTGTGCGTTGTGCCACTATCTGATATGCAAACTTCCCTACCAATTTGCTTAGTTGTTGTTCCATTTGCTTTCTTATCCATTTCTATAACACACAGTTAATATCAATAAAGAAAATAAACTTTCATAAGTAAACATATTATGCATCAATAACAAGTACACAATTCCGAGATAATACACAATCCTGAAAACTTTAAATTTTGCTCATATAAACATGGCCATTACATTAGTAAATATCAACATATATTCTAAATTATTTTATGATATTAGACCAAAGACTAACCGACTACAAGACTAACCGATTACAAATAATTTCTTTTATGATGTTAGACCATGAATCATAAAGTATGTTTCTTTAATACCATTAAACCATGAAGCATATTAAAGTATAATAAGCAAAATTTAATTCATCAAATAACTATTATTCTTACATATAGACAAGCGTTGATGATTATTAATGATATCAAGTTCTTTAGTGCTCAAGATTTTAAAACCAAACAATCAAACCAACCCAAGATTATATTGAAAATATTAATTAATGATTCCCAATTATTTAGAGCATGAACCATATAAACCAATGGTTATCCAAACCAATTAAAAATAATCGATACACATTACAGTGTGTAGAATTAAATTAAACAAAGTCGTTTTAGCAGATCCATCGATCGATGCGTTATAGCCCATAAACCCATCGATCGATGCGTTTTAGCAGATGGACAACCATTAGTCATGGTTAATATACTATATGTCATATGACTATAGTATTATAGTGCATTGCTTTAAACCATGCATATATACAATCAGACAAATTAATATCATCGTCTAATTAACATTGCTTTAAAACATGCATATATACATTAGATTTTCGCAATTTTAAAATGAACCATTTATATTAATAATACACGCAATTACAAGGAGAAGCAATATAAAGAAAAATAAACCGATATTCATTTTAAATTTACCCGGAGTAAATTCTCCAACGAATAAGCCGTAAACAGAAACACAAATAAAAATTGCACATAAAATCAAAAATGCGTGAATCATCTTTCTTGAAATGAAAAATCGGAGAACGATTTGGAAATATTTGAGAGAAGATGAAATGTTTTGGATGAGAAAATGGAGTGAAAATGAGTTGTATTTTTAGATGAAAATTACTGTTCATGACCGTTGGAGAAAGGGAAAATTTTTGAAAAATTTTCTTTGTGACCGTTTGGGTTAAATCGAGTGCACCAAAAATCAGTCTGAAAATATTGTATTAAACAGTCATTCAAATTTATAAAATTTCATAAAAATTAATAGAAGTAAAAAAAAATATGGCAATAAAATATTTATGTTATGACAACAAATCATGCGACGGCTCAGCCGGTCAATGCAGAGTAATAAATAAATTATACGGCGGTTCGGCCGACCAATTAATAATAAACAGAATATAAGGCGGCTTGGCCGACCAATAAATAATAAACAGAATATAAGTCGGCTCGGCCGACCAATAAATTAATTAAATTACTAATAATATAGGTGGTATTCCGGCCATTATAACATGATATAAATAATAGTAGAGACGGTATAGCGACCATTATAGCAGGGTATAAATGATACAAATAAATTTTACCAATTTAGAGGACGATCGTGCTGATAACGTGTTGTAAAATAACTTATGATTTTATAGTGTCGAGAAATTTAAATAAGGGCAAAAATTTCTCCCCGCAGAAAGAAATATACAATAAATATGCAAGAGAGAATATTTGTTATAAAGAGGGAGAAGAGAGATGAGATGTAATGATTCTTTGATTATAAACTCTTCTTCTTGTGCTTGCTGCTTGATTTGGTAAATGAGTGGGTGATCATAGTGCTTGCTGCTTGATTTGGTAAATGAGTGGGTGATCATAGTGCTTGCTGCTTGATTTGGTAAATGAGTGGGTGATCATAGTGCTTGATGAGTAGATGATCATAGTGCTTGAGTTGGTAAAGGAGTGGATGATCATTTCAATGTTTATCTTATAACAATTACCTCGAATTCGCGAACAGAGAACGGTTGGCCCCACAATTTTGTCTTGAACTAAGCGGCCGCGTTTCATATTTACGCGGACAACGCGGATAAACGCAGACGTTGTGCGGTCCACCGATTTGAATCACCGAATTGCCTCTCCTCGCCACGGTCAAGCTCCGAGTCGCGCCTAGGTGGTCGCCTAGGCAGCTAGACAGCCGCGTTTTCGAACATGGGGCATAACCTACTACTTCTTAAATAAATTTTGTTTTATAAACAAAATTGTTTTTAAGTTAAACAAAAACTCTAGTCAAATTTCATCTGTGCACCCATTGTTTTTAGTTTGCCCTCCTAGTTTCATGAATTTGTGATTTTCATTTTTTTTTTGGAACCCAAATATGATTTTGTTTTGTTTTAAAATTTTCATGAGAATGTGCTCCATTATTAACAATGTAGAACTTTGAAAGAAAGAGGCATTTGTTTTTGATGCCATAGCTGATGGGACTTAATTTGATGTATAAAACATACATACAGGCAGGAAACCGACATATATTGAGGTTGTTCGTTTCTCTATCCAGATGAGTCATCTAAGTGAAGATAAAAATTTTGTTCGTTTAGACATTAAAACTACAAGTCATCTGGATGCTTCATTTGAATGAGTTTTAAAATTTAGGTTTAATTTTGAAAATCGGCTGGTTGATCCAAATTGGTATAATGTCTATTATACCATCATGAAAACGACAAAACCACAAAAAAACATTTTCCACCAAAACTACAAAACACATTTTCCCCCAAAACCACAACACATTTTTTCGTCAAAATCACAATTTTCTCGTAAAAATGTACTTTCCCGCCACAACAGATTTTTCCGTCAAAACCACAAAAATCTACTTTCACATCAAAACACGTTTTCCAACCAAAACCGTAAAAAGTGTTTTCCCGCCAAAACCGCAAAAACATGTTTTCCACTAAAACCGTAAAAACGTGGTTTCCTGCCAAAACAGCAAAAACGTGTTTTCCTGCCAAAACCGTAAAATTGTGTGTTTCCCGCCAAACCGCAGAAATGCGGTTTCTCGCCAAAACCACAAAAAACGCATTTTCACCAAAATCGTAAAAAAACATGTTTTTCCGCCAAAACCGCAAAAACGCGTTTCCCCACCAAAACCGTAAAAATGCGGGTTCCCACCAAACCCCGTTTTTCCGCCAAAACCTTAAAATTGTGTTTTCCCGTCAAACCCGCAAAAACATGTTTTCCGCCAAAATCTCAAAAACACGTTTTCCCGCCAAAATTGCAAAAACGCGTTTTCCCGCCAAAATTGCAAAAACGCGTTTTCCCGCCAAAATAGCAAAAACGCGTTCGCAAAAACATGTTTTCCCGCCAAAACCTTAAAACGTGTTTTCCCGCCAAAACTGCAAAAACATATTTTCCGCTGAAACTGCAAAATTTGAGTACATGATGCTCTTACCATTGCTTTCATCTTTTAAATTTTAGTCTTACAAAATTTGAATTTCCACTTTGTGTTTCTACTTTGAGTTGTTTGGAAGTTTATTCAAATTTGAGTTTCTATTTTGAGTTTTATTAAAATTTATAGTTGTAGTTAAATTTTAATGCAAATTTAAATAAAAATAAGTGAATTTATATAATATAAAAATTTATAAATGTGAAATGCTAATTTTAAATTAATTTCACTGTAAATATATTTTATACTAAATAATAAAAATTAATATAGCTAAAATTAATATCAAACATATGATTAAATCCAAACAGAAGTGTATTTGTAATTTGTTTATTAAACTCATTGGATGGAAATAGAATTAAAGAAACAAACATAAAATCCATCGAGATGACTTATCTAGATGGCTCATTTGGATGTATTACATAGATGGAGCAGCTGGATAGAGATGGTAGATGGAGAAACGGACAGCCCCATTCTAACAATTAACAAAACATGGTTCATGTAAATAAATTGAATGCAACGTTAGAGTTAGGGGCTGTTCGTTTCACCATCTGTCATCTCCATCCAGATGATCCATTTGTATGATTTATTCAGATGATCCATTCAGATTTTTCGGACAATTTGTTTGTCCATCCAGATGGTTCATCTATATGAATCATCTAAATAAATTTTATGTTTGTTTGTTTATTTTAATTTCCATCCAAATGAGTTTAGTAACCAAATTACCAAAATACCTTTGTCTTGATTTAATCATATGTTAAAATTTACTACAATAATAACTTCTAACAAACAAAAAATTTGATAAACATGTATTTGAAAAAAAAACTTTATAGAGTTTCAAACTAAAAGAATATTAATAATAAACCGACTGTAACTTCGGTTTTGGCGGAAAACGATTTTTTTTGTTTTAACGGAAAACGAGATTTTTCGATTTTGACGGAAAAACGAGATTTTTCGATTTTGGTGGGAAAATACAATTTTTGGTTTTGGCGAGAAAATACATTTTTGCGGTTTTGGCGGGAAAACGAGTTTTTTCGGCTTTAGCGGGAAAACGCATTTTTCAGTTTTGGTGGGAAAGCGAGATTTTTTTGTTTTGGAGGGAAAATACAATTTTCGGTTTTGGCGAGAAAACACGTTTTGTGGTTTTGGCGGGAAAACACGTTTTTCGGTTTTGGCGGAAAAACAAGATTTTTCGGTTTTGGTAGAAAAATGACAATTTTTGGTTTTGGCGAGAAAACACGTTTTACGACTTTGACGGGAAAACGCGTTTTTGCGTTTTTGGCGTGAAAACGCATTTTTTTAGTTTTGGCATGAAAACGCGTTTTCGGGCTTCGCGGAAAATGCGTTTTGCCGGGAAAAATATGTTTTTTGGGTTTCGTGAAAAATGCGTTTTGGCGGGAAAATATATTTTTTTGCGGTTTTCACGAGAACCAGCTTTGGCGGGAAATGCAATTTGATGAGAAACTGCATTTTTCGGTTTTTGACTGGAAAACACGTTTTATGGTTTTGGCGGGAAAACATGTTTTGCGTTTTTGGCGGAAAAACGTGTTTTTGTGATTTTTGCATGAAAACACGTTTTTGCAATTTTTGCGGGAAAACACATTTTTTGCAATTTTGTGCGGAAATGCATTTTTAGGGTTTTGGTATTGATGTCAAACAGGTTTACCCATCCCGTCATGTCCCGTACCTCGGCGGGTTAGTCATCGAGCGGGCCTGTCCTGCGCGGGCTGCGGTCCTCAGAATGTCGGCCCAAACCCGTACCGTAGAACATATAGGCCTTCGCGGGCCATCCCGCAGGATGCCTCCTTATCAAACCGCCTACTACAACTTCCTTCATGAATGTTCAAGTGGAAGAGTTGTGTAAGAGAGTTGAAGATAGCTCATTAAGCTTCATTAAAACCTTATCAAAATCAATGCCATAAAGCTCTGTTTGTGCTTGCGTTCTTGAGTTAAAAGCCTTTTTTGTTATCAACATAAGATTTTATTAAGTTTGAATTTGATTGAGTTGTTGTCTTTGTAATAACTTGGCTCAAGTGTTGTATGTTGATAAACTATGGATTTGACCCATTTTTATCTATAGTTTATATGTGCTTTTACTAATAATTATATTATTATAGAGTCTATTTATTATATTTATAAGATCAGGAATCTTTTGGAGATAAGTGATGATTTTGGAGCATTTAAGAGATATTTGGAGCAAGCACCCGAGATGACCATCGAGATCGACTATCGGTCGATATTGGAGAGCTAGAATCGATCGATACACAAGACATGGTATCGATCTACAGCGAAGCGCGCAGAAAGCTCGTTTGGTCACAGCCGGCTTGAAGCCCAAGATTTCACTATTTTACAAGATTGCCTCCGACGAGTTTTTAACCTAATTATATAAGCTTTACCGCCATGTTAGAGGCAAAGTGTGCTTTCTTTGTGTTTCATTGTTTTATTGATAGATATGAGAGAAGATCCAAAGTTATAATTTGTGATTGGAACTCCATTGATATCTATTTTATCTATTCTATGAAGTTTTTATACTTAACCATTGTTATGAATTGCTTAGTCATGCCTGAGTAGTTCTTTTGTTAGATTTTAGAGTTTAAATAGGTTAGGAGGGACTAGCCTCAACTATAGATTGCTGAGTTGTGATAATCATCTTTAGGATTGTTCATTAATGCCCGTTTCTAGATTAGCTACCTAGAACATGCCCTTGGATAGATTGATAAAAGCCATAGCTTTATTCTCATCCTGAAAACATTCTAATAGAGCAATGTTTCTTGATATGAGCAAGGCGAGAGCTGATCTAGTGATCTTAGTAAGCATTCATTCAACCTGCGCATAAAGCTTGACTAGAGCGC
>NC_027751.1:13651384-13665410 GCF_000695525.1 Brassica oleracea var. oleracea
TTCTATAGATCAATATAACGAGAGTTGAGATCATAGATCTAGTTAATAGACAACAAGTCAATGCCCACAAGAGCCGAAAGACTTGTTGATCAAATAGTTGAGCTTTACATTATCATGCATGAAATTCATTAGGCATCTATAGGATTATAATTTCAACTTTCCTGAATAAAACCCCTAAGTCTAGCTATTTCCTTTTTAAGCACCAAAACCCCAGTTGTCAAAAAAAAAAAAACACCAAAACCCCAAAAACCTGCTATTGAACAAATACTTGTTCAATATAAAACTGCAATTTACTTTTAAAACTCTTTAAACATCTTTGCTTAACAAATCATATTAGAATCCCTAGGTTCCCTAGCTCCCTGTGAATTCGATCCCTAGGTACTACAACTCGACCTCTTATTTGAGAGAGTATAAATCACTCCTTAGGATAATTTGAATGGTATCATATGTCTTCATCAAAAGATCGTGAATCACTTTTCAAACTATACAAGCGACATGATATACAACTAACTTTTTTCCGAAACAACATCATTGTAACCAAATTTAATTTAAGAAAAACACAATTTCACAGTACTGAAAACAAAACCAATCAACTTAAACAAGAAATCCCACATTGTAATATATCAATCATAGTTGTGTGTAATAATAAGAGAAAACCAAATCAAAACACCACCACAGCTCGAAGCTGGAGTCGTCATCGTCGGATCTTGAATCATCATCACCGGAGCTCGAATCATCATCGCCGGAGCTCCTTATGTTTTCTGGGGGAAAAGTCACAAGAGTCGCTTTCTTCTCGCTCTCTCTCTCCTCCATGTAATTCCGCATGACCCGTTTCGGCCCATCCCGCAAAAGGCTCAGTCCCGCAAAGACCCGTCCCGCGAGGCCCGCAAATTTACGGGCCTAGAAAACCTCATCCCAATACCGTTCCGTGACAGTCCTTTACGCGCCAGGTCCGCGGTCCAAGTCCATGATTGTCATCTCTAGGTTTTGGCGTGAAAAATTCAATTTTAGGTTTTCGCGGGAAAATGCGTTTTTGTGGTTTTGTCAGTTTTCGTGTGTGACAAAATGATATTGTGTTTATGTTTGTAATTTATGAATAACATCAGGGGCATAATAGACATTATACCATATTGAATGAACAATCTCCATCCAAATGGTCCAAATTGGATCAGCTGAATGGACTTTAAAGTTAAGGCTAAATTTCTGAAAGTCGTCCGGATGATCCATCGGGATGAGTTGCATTTTTAGTGCCTAAACAAACAAAACTCTTATCTCCATCTAGAGGGCTCATCCGTATGAAGAAACGAACAGACCCTCAGTCTCACAAGCTTAAAGAGCTGGAAGGTGTAACTCAAGAAAGTGATCCACATGAGAAACCGATGATTGTAGATGAAGGTCGAAGAGTAAAACCAAGGTGGAAACTGTTGAGTACTAGGTTAATATTTTGACTGTTATAAGGAAGAAGCAAAGACTTGACCTGGCTTAGAGAGATAAAAGAGATAAGGTCGAGTCTTTGAAGTTGTAACAAACTTCTTCATCTTCGGTTGCATTGGTTTATTGCCACAAAGAAACACCAGAGGACAACTAAGGAAAATAACTGATTTGGTACAAAACAAATAGCAAACGTTGTAATTAGAGGCAAAGAAGCTTCATGCATGAGACGACTAATGAATGTTTAAACCTCAACGAGAGGAACAACGTTCAAAAGTAAGCAAATCCATAGGACCATAACATAAACAAGATTACATAGCGAGAAAAAAAGTCTATGGCTTGACTCCTATCACGTCCTGTATGAATTTCTCAGTAGTCAAATACGAAGATCCAGCATTCAACGTGGCTCTCCGCACCATCTGAGAGATATCCATCACTCTCTTTCTCAATAAACCATCATACTTGTTCATCACACAACGAATAGCTGCATCTATCTCGTTTGCACTCACAAGCTCATCCCTACGTGCCCTGTAATCAAGCTTCAGCTCCACCGCGAGGTTCAGTTCCTTCACCATCAGAAACGCATTGAGCTGTTGCTCTGCATACATCGGCCACGTCACGATCGGCACACCAAACCATAAACTCTCTACTATAGAGTTCCATCCGCAGTGAGAAACAAAACCTCCCACTGCCTTATGGTCCAATATTTCCACCTGAGGAGACCAACCGCATACCATTCCCCGTCCTTTGACACGGTCAAGGAACCCCTCAGGCAAAGAATCATCCTCTGCCCGGAGTGACCAGATGAATCTGTACTGACAAAGCTCAAGTCCATGAGCTATTTCCTTCACTACAGGACCCTTTAACCTCCCCATACTCCCAAAACAAAGGAACACAACTGAATCCTCGGGCTGATCATCAAGCCATTTCATCAGCTCGTCGCGACCCCCAAGGTCCTGATGCGGATGAGGCTGGGCCTTGGGGTTAAATATAGGGCCAACAGCATAAACAGGAGGGTAACTCTTTTCACTACTAAAATGATTCACGGAGTAAGGCTCAATATCAATGGAGCTATTCACTAGTATTCCATTGGTTTTGTTAAATAACATGGCAAGTTTGACGTAAGCGTCATAACCATCTTCCATAAACAGAGCTGTCGGGAGAACATTGACTGGAACAGGGTTTACAAAGCCAGGAATCGATAGCATTTCTCCGGAATCTCTTACAAAAACCGATGTATCGTTACTATGTCTATCTGCTAGATACTGCAGCATAGCTAGGAACCCGGAACTTGTAGTCAAAAACACATAGAAAGGGAGAGTTACGTCTCTTGCAACGTCAACCATTGGGAGACAGAAAAAATCAGCGACTATTCCCTTCATCTTAACTCCATCGAGTGAAGGAGACGATAACATACCAATGACTATGTTTCTCACTAGAGGGATGTTTCTCTCAGTGAAGTCGTATACGAAGGCTTCCGCAGATTGAGTGCTGCCAAGTGTTGGTTTATCTTCTAGCTCAGGGACATCAATGAATCTAACAAAGGGCAGAGACGAGGCAATTGAGTTAACATAGGTGTCCAGATGAGACTGACCTTGGAGCTTCATCACGAGGACTGTGATACGGATCCTATCGTCCTGGTTGATGAGACGCCTAGCAAGTTCAAGAAACGGAACGAGGTGACCAACGGTTGGTGTTGGGATGAAGATGAGCTCTGTGTTCCTCATCTCTAACAAGAGGTAGCTTTTGTTCTTTCCTCTCCTCAGGCTTTTCTCTTGTAATGACAAGAACAGCAAACTAATTACGGAAAAAGAGAGTTAGTTTCATCTTGACATTGTCACACGTGATGATTACTGAGGTGGTCCTTGGCACTTTGGCAGTTTCAAGAGAGAAGATAAACTTACAAAATTTAAAAGATAATGGCCGACATCAGCAAGTGGGATCCACAACCAAAAGAAATCTATTTTCCTGCGTCTCTCTTTCTTCGTTCTGATAAACTAATCACAGAGCCTGCGGTTTTGAGCCAACCCGAGAATGTCAAAATTTCCGGAAATCTAAAGTAAACCAACTTATACAATTATTTCGAATAAACTAACCAAAATTATCTAATTTAACCGTGAATTTAAAATTTTGGTTCTGCTTGAAGTAATACAATTGGATTTTGTTTTTGGAACACGTGATACAATTGGAAGTCAATTTGGCAAAAATATCAGTTTCCAGTCCACTAACCAAAAAAACCGAACTATCCAACCCGAAGAAACCGAACTAAACCAGATCGGTAGAATGAGAATCTGGGAAGCTAGTTCTTGTTGTGCTCCTGTGAACGTTTACCTTCTACTATTGAGTCAACAGAATCGATCAAGAAGATAAATAAAGAGACATTAGGATCTAGGACATGAGAGCCATACTTACATCGGTACAATAATTAAGCAAGAGACACAAGAGTGGAAACCCTAAAGGCGAAATAGTAAGACAAAAATCAAACATTACATCGAAGATAAAAATATAAAAAAACCATAGAGTTTGAGCTAAAGTCACCGCCTGTGATCGTAATCGAGGACTTCAGAATCAGTAACCGATCTCGAGTGCTGCACAATGGACCTTCCAATAGAGTTGATCCACTCTTCTTTCTCCTTATCGTTATCCGCCACGAAGAACAGCGTGTAGTTTCCGCTGGAAATCTCAAAGGCGAAAGGCTTGTTCACCACGTCCTCGGCTCCTTTGACTGTGAGGCAATCCCCGACGGAGATCACGCCGCGCGGGGTAGATCCGCGGGTTTCGGCGGCGGCCTGGTCCTTGAACCAGAGGAGCTTCCCTCGCTTGAGCACGAACCAGCGTCGGCGCCAGGTCTTTATGTAATCGCCTTGCTTGGTGAGCCAACCGGATCGCTCTGGGTTGGACCAGAACTCGACCCCTTCGTAATCTTCACGGTTCGGATCCTGACCCGTCGCGATTCGCCAAAGATTCTCCATCCTCCTCCGTCTCTCCTTAAATCTCTCTCTCACACACGCGGCTCGCTCTCAAGCTCAACTGCCTTGATCGCCTTTTAATTCATTTCCGTTAATACGCAGCGTATTGGTCACTCTTTCAATGAAGTCGGTCGTGTTCACGCTGCGTATTATTGGGACACGCAATAACTGTTGAGAGATTTTCATTACTAAATCGCAGTGTTTTGAAACCCGACCCGGATCCGCGGTTGAACCGGTAAACCCGGTGACCCAGAAAAAATCCGGTTTGGATTTTGTGAAAAATCCAATATTTAGAAACCCGCAAAAACCCGTAAAAACCGGAACCCGATACCGGTTGAACCACCGGTTAAACCAATAAATAACTTTAACTTCTTTTTTTAGTTTTTAATTATGTTTTTAGATTATGTTTTATATTATAAATTTTCAATTAAGAAATTATGTGATGATTAAAAAAAAAGTTAGGTTTTCCCTTTTCAATTTTATATTTGTAATTTTTAGATTTTGATGAAGATTTCACTATGCCACTTGAAGAAAATGAAATGAACGATGGTAGAGAGAACCAAAATTAGTTGATGTGATTTGGTGTTAGTTTATTTTCGTTATTGACAATTTATTACAATGATCTTTTACTTTTGGTTTATTTTGTATTTGAAGTTTAATTTATTATTCACATTACACATTTAAATATTTATAAATTTTATGTTTGATTTTTTTAGATGTCATACATCTTACCTTGTTAGAGAAAATTTTAAATAGTTTAAACTATTTTTTGATATTTTGTATGTCAAATGAAAATAAAAATATAAAAACTAAAGTTAAGTATTTTCTAAATGATTGTTAAAACATAAAATAATAGTTTGGATATGTATATATTTTTTGTTTGAAAATATTTGACCCATCAATCCAGTAAGTCGTCCGATTCAGTGTCCGGATCGGATTTAAAAACATTGGTAAATAGTAAATACTAATCGCTGATTATTACTGCATTCCATTCAATTTAGTCTCATTTACTGTGTACATAACATTTGATATTTACATTATTCTTCTTATTGCATTTATGAATTAACATTCCTTTCCATATAATAATATGTCAAATTGTAGCCATTAAAAATTTAAGTAAGGGTTATTGGTTGTTATATTTTAATGGATTTGAAAATCCGAACTAAATTTAGTGTTATTGGTTCTATGATTTTCAAATATGTATTAAAATCATGTGTTATTGATTTAATGATTCATAAATTCTATATCAAATCAAATGTTATTCAATCGTACGGATTTACTAATATATTTGATTTAATAATGGATTTGAATGGATTTGTTTGCATTTTTTAGTTAAAAATACAAAGATTCAAATCCGAGAGAAAACCTCCGGATTTGCATATTTTACTTGGATTTATAAATAATATATGGATTTCTAAATCAATCAAAATATATAAACCAATAACACCTCCTAAACTGGTTAGCTGCCAACTTAACAAAGGAGAAAAAGTGAAAAACCCTTCAGAAAAAACTTGATTGGATTGAAATTTGTTTTTAATGGTGTTTTTTGTTTACTTGGATAAAAGCATAAATTTAACATCCTCTGTATATTAATTGAGGAACATTTAAAAAAATGTAACTTCAACTTTGTAATAATTAAAAAAGATCTCTACCTTATGTGTCAATCAATTATGTAGTTAATTAGTCATACGTGTCAGCCTCACATTGAAATTGAAAAACATGTTGGTCCAATTAAATTTTTATATCTCACTAGAAACATTTAATACCAACTATATGATATCATATGATATTAACTAAAGCAAGGTGTCTATTTATTATATATGATTTCCATAAATAAAACCTACGGAATTATTTAATGTGATTATGATATATATAGTAATTAATGATTTTAAATAATGAAGATTTACTAATAATTTGTATGCTTTCTATCATTTTTGTTTAATTCTTTACCATTAAAATAAATTACACAATTACGTTAATCATATATTAAAAATTTAGATTTTTTTGTAAATGTTGCATTTTGAATTTTTCAAAACGAATATAAATTACTAAAACTGTTAAAAGTCTCACATAAACTTTTGTGATCAATGTTTAATTTTTTTTCTATAATAAGATATAATGATAATAAAATTTTGTAACTAAATAATTTTATTTTAATAGGTGTTTATGCTAATATATATATATATATATTTCATATCGTTTAAATTAAACTATACATCATATGAAGATACATACTTATATTTTGATATATGCGTTGAACATATATTGAAAAGTTAATATTTTAAGTAAACAAGAGCAGTCATTTGATTTATATGTGCAAGCCAATTTATTACATAATAGTAACTGATTTCTTAGTTATTTAATATATAATTATTATTTTATTATTTCATAATATTCAGAAAATATAAAATAAGTATTTATTTTGCACAAGGCGCAGATCTTAACCTAAGTATGTTACTATTTAATAATTTCGAATCTTAAACATTTTCTAAATCTCAGGCCAAAATAAAAGAAAGAAATGAGGATAAACTATAAAATCAATATTTATATCAAACAATAACCAAAATGACACAAAAAAGAGAAAAATATCGAAGATAGATAGAATTGGCACGTGAACGTAAACTTCTCATAACCATAATTAACTTTTAAATTGTTAAATCATGATATAAAACCGAGCTAACATGGCTTCATTGTAACCAAACAGTAGGCATGAGATTCTTCGGCATAAACGTTAAGTTTTTATGCGATAAATAATTTTTTGACCTAAAATAATTTTAAAAATTGGATCAGTTCATTAGTAAACAAATTATGTAATTAACAAAAAAAATTTTAAAAAAATTGTTTAAGTGCCAAATATATTAATTCGATTAATAATATAAATTTTTTTTCCATACAATATTTCTTAAGTAATTTTCATATAAATTTAACCTGCGCACTTATCTTCATCTGCTTAGTAAAATGTAATAAATTAATTAAAAATGTACTAAATTGATTAAAGGTAGATTTTGTTTATGTTTATTTACATAACATAGAGAAAACAATTTTATATGAATACTGAGATTTTTACTCTTTGTACTCTGTAAGGAAAGAATGAAGAAACACATCCTCAATGACTTCATCACAGAAGACAGTTGCGGAAGAATCGTATTTCCTATTATGTAAATAAACAAAAAAGAGAAGTTGAGAAACTGTAATATGTGTGGAGAAAAGTTTTCAATTATTTTGAAACAAGACAAAAGGTGTGTGTGGTTACCTTGAGAGCAAATGTGATGTCTGCTTCATCTACTCTCAGGCTCACTCTCTTTAACTTATCGTTCCGAGCTTGACTGAGTTTCAAAATCCCCTGTGCCAATCCAAACTGACTCTTTCAATTTATCTTGAATTATATAAAATAAAAGTATAAAACCAACACAACATGAGAGTTATTCTAACTCATAATCTCGTACGAGTTGATGTGTATTCTTCATAGGAGTTAGTACCTGGTCATTTAGCACTGTACACATGTTAGTGAACTCTGTTATTCCAGCTGGAGTGATCATCGAAGATTTACAGATCTCCATGTATAAGTTATTTAACTGCATCCAAGTGTGTCAAAACAGAGACGCAAAACATTATGTACAATGTCTTTAATTATAACTTAATGAAGCTGTGTTTCTGTATTGTGCATTCGATAAAATATTATTACCTCTGCAGTGGTTCTGTCCTTTTTGCTTCCTCTAAAGGCCTTTGCAGCAGAACAGACTATGATCTGCAAGTTTTCAATACAAGCAATGTGATTACAGTCCACTACTAACTTTCATAAGCAACATGCGTATGCAAAGCACAACATACACCATACAAACACCAGTGACCAGCGTGGGACTTAAGTTTATTTGTGTATAACAGTATGCATTTTTAAATTATATGAACCATACTTTAGATCACACTGGAAAACAAAGCTAAAGATTTGCATATGCATGTTGTAAGCATATTAAGATTTGAGAACCAGAAGTACCAGATATCAATTAAGTCTATGGTGATGGAACTTACTTGCTGGTGTTGAGGAAGAGATTGTATGGTGTCAACTACTGGCGATTTAAACGTCTTAGCCAGTGCAGCTACCATATGATCCATCTTGACCTGTAGAGTTATCGATGATAACAAGTATGTTATAAGACCACATATTCTATGGATCCTTCATATTTACATCGTCAGTTAAGTAAAGTAGAGAGTGAAAATACAAACCATTTGATCCTCTGGAACTGGAATTTGTGGTTCTTCATCTGTTGAACCTTTAACTTCTGTTTCTAAAATTTCTAAGGCACTCCTGAATATCGAATCAATATGAAAAAAAAATTGGGGTTATCAATCTCAATATGATGATTTCAAGAGTGGATAATTACAATATATAAAAGATAGTACTCTCATTCATCTTAAGCAACTTCAGAGACAACTTTTTAAGAGTATTCACCTGCAGACAGATAGAGCCTTTCTCATATCTCCTGATGCAGCTGAAACTTTCTGGCACAAGGCAAAAATATAGAACATCAATATAGAGCGCCAAAATGAAAAAAGTTGGTCGACTACACAGGGAGTGAAACAATGTCATATATATTCTTACTCTGGCACAAAGCTCCAAGGCTTTTGGTTGAAATGCAACATATGGAAGCTCCTGTTATAACAGATTTGAAGAATAAGAATTTATGATCAAAATCGATAACGTATGAGTTTTAGATAGGTCAAAATTTATTTACATGGTTCTGAATTTGCTATTCATTTTTTTCTTGAGTTTCTTGAATACCAACTACTTTGAAACAAAAAGTTCTTTGTTACACTGGTAACGGATTCGTCCTAATTATTTACATCATATTTTCACTAGCTTTACTAGTCACTTAATGAGGCATTTATCTCTCTGCGAAAGCACACTCTATACCACAAATTAGAGGTAGACTTACCACAAGCCTCTCCTGAAGTATCCTTACGATCTGCTGCATAGAATAGGCACGGAAAGTGACAACCAAAGGTTTGCCTGCATTAATTGAGGAAAATAAGTTGAAGGAGTAAACTCAACTGTTGATCTTTATCAAAGCTAAGGGACTTATGGTGAACAGCGACGAATCTTCCAACTGTAAAAAATGATGAAAAAATACTTACAATTAAGAGACTTCAATTTTGGAAGGAAACGATCTGCGAGGTCTATTGCATTTGCTACACCTGGAGAATGAATACGTCAGATAAACTTAAAATTTTGTATGACCAGAGGGAAAGTGGAACATATATACAAAACTTTGAACTATAACTATTATCGCAAAGAGAGGTACCTATAAGTATACATCTTGACAATGGCAAAGTTGTGAGCATAAAAAGCTCATGAAGGACCCTTCGATCTCTTGTGATCAAGTAGTCCATCTCATCTGCAATTATTAGCCTGTGCATATGCAAGTTTAAATCTTTAGGAGGTTTTAACAAAAAAAAAAAAACTATTGTCAGGTGGTCAAATCACAGCAACCACAAGAATGAAGAAAGAACAAACATCATCTTTGAGCTGGATGATTGTTGCTTTTGAGAAAACAAAATCTGAAGTTGCTCTAGAGGTGTAGAGGAGCCAATAGCTTTCTTCCCAGTCTCGTTTTCACCAAGTACCTGAAACCAAAACAGCCCAATAAATAACTAGATAAAAAAAAATGAAACCAAGAACTTGGAGGTATTTGAATTGCACAAGGCCTTACCTTGGAGAATATATCTGTTGTTTTGGTCAATGACGTGCAATTAACAGAAACTGTTTCCAAGCAAGGCAGGCCTTCCTGAAAGAACTCATAAACGAACATCAGTCTTTTATATTGATAAATTCACATTAGTCACAAGTCCTGAAGACAGAAGATTGATCACCTGTTTTGCCCAGTCTTCAGCTTGTAGTCTTAGTTTCTCCATTGACAACGACTTCCCAGTTCCAGGGCAGCCACATATGTACAAACTCCCAGCCTTATTCTGTTCCATGCAACCTTTTACAAACTCCAAAGCACGTCTTTGCTCATCCTCACGGCAAACAACAGTTGATGGTGCCGTAGAAACGTGCAATGCCTCCTTTACAGCTTTCATTTGATCATCATCTGTGCATTACACTAGTACATTAACTAAACTGAGAGCACTAGACTAAATAGAACACTGAAGAATCATGTATACCTCTAGGGTTCCACTTCGATTTACCATCTAAACAATCAAATTGAGTTTCCAGCATTCCATTAGGTTCTTCCTCAACCTCCTGCAAAATCAATTATAAATTCCAACACTAATCTATTTAATGATGATGATACATCCAATAAGAACAACACTCGGATTGAAACTAAACAAGTCTTAATCGCTAGAAATTACCGCCATAAGCGCACATCGTCGAGGAGATTTCCGTTTTATCGGCGTAGGAACCGCCGCGGCGGAATCGGATCTCAATTTTCGCTTTCGAGGAGTGATGTCTTCGGCGGATCTAGGACATCCGGTATTCTCCGATCTGGCGGCGACGATACGCTTGTGAGGTGACAAACTTGGTCCAGCGATGGTAGGCATTGTACGTCAGGAGAAAAAGAGGAAAAGAAATCGAGAGATGGAGATCGAATCGAAGCGAGGTGAAGAATCAATCTCATGGTCGATACTAGCCTTATGAAGAGATATCGAAAGAGGAAATGGTTGAGAAAAACAAAAACAATAGAGGGAAAATTGCAGTAGCGGGAAAACGTTTTCACCGCTTGTTTTTATTCGGTTGCCGTTTTGTACAATCAGCTTCGCGGCAATTTTACTGGGCCACGTTAAGCTTTAACAATTTATTGACTAAATTTAGCCCGTTAAGGGGCCATATTTGCATAATCCTCCTCTATTGATAAAAGAAACACAATTTGTAGAACTGAAGATAGAAATCTAGGTGATCGATGTGTCAATGCACTTACTTATATTTATTTTATTTCTACATATATAATCGTTCACGTATGAGATATCGACATACAACGACGTGGAGATATTTTTTTCATCAATCAGGTTGGTTCATTAAAGAACTTATAGAAAAATGGATATCCACATAAATTGATGATATAATCTTATGGTACGTAGATAAACAAAACAAGCTGAGTGTAAAGAGATACATACGAATGGTATATGAAAGCAAAATTTGATAAATACTAGGTAGAAAAAAGATAAGAGTGGTGGCCTTTTGTAGTGTCTCATTCCATTCGATTCTCAAATTGGCTATCGCATCTTATCAATAACCACCACCTAAGCTGCTAAGCATGGCTTTCATATACACATGTGTTTGGCTCTATATTGTTGTGTTCAAGTAAATAAGATTTGCATTAGAATAAAAGTAGTTCAATGTTTTTTTATGAGTGATCTCTTCTCTTATGTTGCAACTCAAATTCAAGATTCTTGACTAATTCTAATGAGAATCCCGACTTAACCAGTGATTTTGTATATATACTTGCACTACATCTACATTGCTAAGCATCCCAAAATCCGAGTGTGTTTGTTGGGAGGGACTTCTAAATTTTACCGTCAACAAGATCAAGCTGCGTAAAGAAGGCACCAAACAAGATCTTCGTAGAAGAAGCTGGCAAGCGACCAAACCTCTCCACCAAAAAATGGTCATACACATAGTGAAGTGAAATATTGACCTATAGGCTTTCAAAAAAAAAATATATATATTTTTAAATTTGTAAAAATAAAAATTATTTTGATTTTATTTAAAATGTTTGTAGCCCCAAAATTTGAAGACTGCCCATGTCTCCGACCAGGGCCGGCTAACTAGAAGGACGAACAGTGGGACCATCCCGAATCCAAATCCGTGTCTCCTCTGTATATTAATAGTTAAGAGATTCAATTTTTTTATAAGTCTATATTTTTATACAAAAAAATAGGGGTAGGCGTTCGGGTATCCATTCGGTTCGGTTCGGATCTAATCGGGTTTCGGGTTTAAAGATTTCAGCCCCATTCGGGTATTTCAAAATTTTGGTTCGGGTTCGGTTCGGATCTTTGCGGGTTCGGTTCGGGCTCGGATAACCCATTTAAATTATTTTTAAACTTTTAATATTCATTATATGCTTAAAATTTCTCAAAATCTATAAAACAAAATAATATATTACATATAAATTTATATAATATATGTCAAAATACCTAAAATTAACACATAAATTGGTTTGATTTGAATATTTGGATAGAAAATCAATAGATATTTCAAGCATTTTGGTGTTTTGAATATATTTTAGCTATTTTAGACATTTACTTTTGACTATTTATGTATATTTTCAAGTATTTTAGACAACTTAAAAGTATCTTATATTTTTTGGATGTTTGTAATATATATTAAATCTAAAAATAAGCAATATATTTAGGTATATAAATCTATTTCGGTTACATTCGAGTACCCGAGATACTTCGGTTCGGGTCGAGTTCGGTTTCGGTTCTTTAGATACCAAAATTTTGAATCCGTTCGAATATTTAATCAATTTCGGTTCGGGTTTGGTACTACTTTTTCGGAACGGGTTCGGTTCGGTTCTTCGGATCCAGGTTTTTTGCCCAGCCATACAAAAAAATATAAGAAATAAAATTAAAGAAGACCCAAAAAATATTTGATATGTATATAGTTTTATTCTAATCAGAAAACTGATTAAATTTTATAATTATTGTAAACATTATATGAATATAAATCTTAAAAATTAAAAGAAAATATTTTTTTCTAAGACCCATAACACTGTTAAGAATAAAACTAGAAAAATTACTTGGAATGACTCTAATTCATCTGAGAATTACTAGAATGAGTCATATTAAATTTTAATTACTAGACTAAAATGGTATGGAAGCAAATTTACTAAAAGCCATCTCTGACTTAGTTAACCACGAGTTTCCATTCTAATAAATTTAAATTAGAAAATATGTTATGAATCATGAAGTGGATGGTCCATAACCTAGACCATAAAAGTTCAAGACTAGAGTCTATTGGGAGTTTACATCCAGCCACATGGAAGACCCATTCAACCTTAGTCTTTATGAGTTTGACCATGTCATTATGTAGAGTATCCTAGTAATCAATTCTCCCTTTGACTCCACCTTGTATGAACCACTATATATAATGGTGTAAGCAATAAGAAATATACAACACATTCTCACAAATTTTCTCTCAAATCTTAACACGTTATCAGCACGAGACTCTCTCCACCTGAGCAATCCCATCCGCCGGCGATCATCTCTTTTCCGGCCATCTCTTCCGGCCTTCAAACTTGCTCCGCCGGCCAAGTCTATCCCTCTCACGGTTTTCCGGCCAGCTCCTCCACCTCTCTCTCAACCAGCTCATCCGCGGATCAGCTCTCTCTCACGGTGGTCCATTCATATCAATTTGGTGTTTCCTAAAAGGTAAACTAATCTATCCATAAAATCTAAGAACACCACATATCTGAATCCTGATTATTAGATCTATTTGAATCATAAAACTTATAAAAATCTATAGATCTAAAATTATCACAAATATTAATCTTGAATCTAAGATCTATATGAATCTTGATTCTAAAATTATTTGAATCTCTAAAGATCTAAGAATCTCTAAAAACTTATAAAACTTATTAATAATCTAAGATCTATATGAATCTTGTTTCTAAGAACTATTTGAAATT
>NC_027751.1:13666180-13667782 GCF_000695525.1 Brassica oleracea var. oleracea
AATTACCTAGAATGGGTAAAGAATACTCTTGTTGCCCTGAGATCCAGAGGACTCGGACAATGCATCAATGAGTACAATGATATCATTGACAGTGAAAGGCATAGAGCTATAACGATTATTCGTTATCATCTCACTGAGGAATTAAGAGACATGTATCGCCATGTTGAGGATCCTTGTGACCTTTGGCTACAGTTAAGGAAAAGGTTCAAACCGGTATCGTGGCAAAAGGCCAACCATGAATGGGAGATCCTCAGATTCCAGGATTTTGAATCCGTGGACAAATATAATTCTGCTCTGATGGATATTGCTTATAGTCTTGAACTATGTGGTGAAAGGATAACACATTATTCTTTATTATATAAGACCTACTCCACATTCGATCCAAAGGATGTGCTGTTGTTACACACGGCTAAGAAGTTCACCACTTATAATGACCTTTTGTCATATCTTTTGGCTTCTGAACAAAGAAAGCAGGAAATCAAAAATACCATCAACAGATTTGACAAGCTTCAGAAAAGATACATTGAGCTAAAGAATAATGAGATGAGGCCTCCTATAGCTGATGAAGCTGAAGTTGAGCGCCATATGGCAACACATGCATTGTGAAGGCCATATTATATAATTTTCTTTTGACATTCTCATTTTCATGTTTCCTGAGTTTATATTTCATGAATTGCATTGATACTTTGCTTTATACACGACTTCATTAATAAAATGAATTACTTTGAGTTCATCATTATCTTATTCAAACTGTTGTTTGATAAGAAACTATATCTATATGCCTTTATTGTGCCAAGATAAATATGATTGAGGATTAATACCCCAACTCACTTTTCCAAAGAGTTCAAAGAAGCCTTTGACAAATGGCACGACATGCTCTGCCATCCAGGCTCAGTTATAAAATACTCTTGAACTCAACTGGACATTCCTTGAAATAAAGGAAAAGAAGCTCGACCAAGGCTTTGCCTAAATGTCATTATATTCACCCTATAAGGTCCATTGAATTAAGAAGAAAAAATGGTTTCCAACAATGGACAAAAGGGAATAAGAGTACCTAAATTAAAATCGCCTAAGTGATCGAGACTACATTCTCTATTGATCTAGTGATCAATATGATATTAGGCAAATAGCCAGGGCAATCATGTTTGATTAACCCACGAAATTTATCACTTAGAAGGCATTACCATACTTAGCCATTCGGATTATGATCCAAATATTTAAAAGGGCACAAATGTTATCCCATAAGATCTCACGTGTGTGCAATATATCTATGCACAAGGGAATTTATTGTCCCAAGCACCACAAATTTGAGTATGTTCATGAGGGGGAGTGAAGACAAATCCCATGACCATACTAAAATCCGTGAAACATGGTCCACAACCATATTACATATTGGTTGAATTTGATATAAAGACCATTACCTATAAGGTTCAAATTCTAAAAGTCCATATGCTTGGGGACACCATGAGTTATAAAAGAATGAACCTGCATCAGGCCATAGTAATCATCTCAGGCCATATAAGTGATCCTAGATATTCCCACCTCAGACTGATACGGGTCATGAGTCCAGACATATATCATCTTAAGATATTATGAAAGAAT
>NC_027751.1:13669024-13672979 GCF_000695525.1 Brassica oleracea var. oleracea
TGTGGTATGAATGAATAAGCTATCATAAAGATAAGCTATAAGATCGAAGTTCATCTTTGAACAAAAGGTATAGGACCACATTATGCGTCCATATGCGACCCAACGGGTCCGACCATCATATATGAAGATAATGCAGCTTGCATTGCTCAACTCAAAGACGGGTATATCAAAGGTGACCGAACCAAACATATTATACCCAAGTTCTTCTTTACCCATGAGTTGCAGAAAGCTGGAGAGGTCAACGTCCTTCAGATCCGGTCTAGTGAAAACTCAGCCGACCTCTTCACCAAATCATTGCCCTCTTGCACATTTAGGAAGTTCACGCAACAAGATTGGCACGCGTAGACTCAAGGACCTTTTTCCTTTTTCTGGTTTCCCTTTTTACCACATTGGGTTTTGGGTTTTCCGGGAGAGGTTTTAATGAGGCAACATTAGCATGTTACAAATCCTATATGGTTATGGTATCCAAGGGGGAGTGTTATGAATCATGAAGTGGATGGTCCATAATCTAGACCATACAAGTTCAAGACTAGAGTCCATTGGGGGTTTACATCCAGCCACATAGAAGACCCATTCAACCTTAGTCTTTATGAGTTTGACCATGTCATTATGTAAAGTATCTTTGTAATTATATGGTTATGGCATCCAAGGGAGAGTGTTATGAATCATGAAGTGAATGGTCCATAACCTAGACCATACAAGTTCAAGACTAAAGTCCATTGGAGGTTTACATCCAGCCACATGGAAAACCCATTCAACCTTTGTCTTTATGAGTTTGACCATGTCATTATGTAAAGTATCTTTGTAATCAATTCTCCATTTGACTCCAACTTGTATGAACCACTATATATAGTGGTGTAAGCAATAAGAAATATACAACACATTCTCACAAATTTTCTCTCAAATCTTAACAAAATATACATTTTTTTTTTCCAAATTAGAAAATATATGTTAAAAACATTAAAAAAAAGGAATTGACGACAAAAAAAAAATCAGACAAGAAGAAAAGAGTTTGTGGTGTCTCTGGAACTCTCTCACAAGACATCGACGAAACGGAAGCTGGAGCCTTCTCCGTTTAGGAGTCGCCGTCGTTCTTATCCCACTCCGACAACATCTCCTCCGTCACAGCCGCCATAGATTTCGACACCTCCTCGTCAAGTAGCCATCGCCCCTGTTGTGTGAACCCTAGGTCTGATTTGTCTTCCGTTTTAGATCAACGAAATTGAACTGTAAGTGCTAAATCTGTCTAATTCCAAGTTGTTATTACATATTTTAACATGTATTGTTTGATTGAGTGTTTAATTTTGAAACCCCTAAATCCCAATTTCAACATTCCTTCCACTTTGAACCGAGACTTTTTTTTCTGTTCCGTAATTAATTTTGGCTATGACAGATTGTTTGATTATTGTTTTATTGATTGTGAAAGTTTGTAGACTCTAATTCCTAGTTCTTTTGCCACCGGCTCACATTGAACTCTGAGTTTAAGTTTAATTTTGGTTCTGTTTTTACATTTTAACTTTCAATTCCTTTAGTGAGAAAGAAAGTTCCAAACTTTTTTTATTTTTGGATCCAAAAGTGGGAGGCTTTTTTTTTCTTCTGTGTACATGATCTTTAATGATTTGTGAGTTTGTGGTTTTTGGTTATGTGATCAGTTCAGGATAACGTTTACACCGACGATCCAGCACTGTAGTATGGCAACTATAATTGGTCTGTGTTTGAGAACTAAGCTTAAAGAATGCTTGCCCCTCCATTATAATGTCAACTATGATTTTAAGTAAAAAGATAGATTTTTTTCAATGGTCATTTGCTATATATGTATGTTTGTCACTGTTTCCTTTTACTCATGTTCAGGTTGATATCAGAGTGTCTCCCGGTTCTCATGCCGATGAACAGCTGAATGATAAAGAAAGACTTGGTAGTTGGTAGCTGCATTGGAGAATCCTAATCTCTGTCTGCTTGTGGATGAATGTATCTACTCCAATAAGATGTTCAGAGAATTTTACTTTTACTCTCTTGTACAAATTTTCTCATTTGGGATTGTATTGTATGCATAGGAGACCGCTCTTTGTCTATTTTTGTATTGCTAATATTACTCTACACGCTTGAATGTTGTATACTACTTTGATTTGATAATGTTACAAACCTTTCTTCATGGTAACCACAGCTTGAACTTACCAGAAAGAGCATCAAAGAAGCTGTTGATTTTTTTTGTGCAAAATATGAAGCTGTTGATAAAATAAGAAAAAGTTTGGAACTTTCTTTCTCACTATCACTCGGACTACACCGTGAGATCATTAAAAAGAGTCAAATTTTCACTTTCCGCGGACGAGAATGATGTGATCCATATTTCTCCAATCAAAAAAGATTGCAACAAGTTGTTTAAACCACCATAAAAAAAAGAAACAACTTGATAAGAAAGAAAAGAGGGATGCAAGTTGTTTAAACCACCATAAAAAATAAACAACTTGATAAGAAAGAAAAGAGGGATGAAAGAGATGATATGATGACAATTACCAAAAAAATTACCTAATTCTGATCTTAATTAACTTAAAAATAAACCAGATTTGAAATTAATGTAAACCGGGTTGAAATTGAACATTAAATTACGTTTGGTTTATATAAATCCAGATTTTCGTCAATAAATCTGCCACAACATGAATTAAAAAGTATGTCACCACATAAATAAAAAGTCTACCGATAATTTTAAATCAGATATATAACTCTGCCGTAAGAAAATAAGTCGAACATAAGAAAATAAGTTGACAACAAAAATCTACCATTTATAGCAAATCTGCCACTTCATTCGACAGACATATTTTTATAAATCTGTTTTCTATTCAAATCGGACAATTAACTCTGTCGTGGAAACAAATCTGACATTTCTAAGAAAGTCTGGCACCACTTTAACGGTAGATTTTTTTTTCTATACAGATTTTATGAACAGATTTATTACTCGATAGATTTTTTTTTGAAAATAAATCGGTCGTCGATCAAATGTTAATGGTACTTTAGTAATTTTTTTTTTGTTATAACTATGAATAAGAGCAATTATGACCAGAAAAACTTTCTAATAATTTTCAAAAAATATGAGTTATCTATATATAATAGCAAACCAAATTTTGTTCTCCTATGACATCATCATTTTTTATAGAAAAAAAAAAATTTAATCCAATGGTCAGAATTTGTTTTTTTCTTTGATCTAACGGACATAAAATACTTTTGATGATGTCATCAAGAAAATTATATTGGCAACTCTTCATTTAACAGTTATTATCTATTTAAACAACACATCCATTAACAAATATACATTTTCATAACTTAAAAAAATATAATAGCAACTCTTCCTTAAACAGTTATCTATTTAAACAACACATCTCTTAACAACATACATTTTCGTAATTTTATTTTATATATATTATTTAAAAAATCAAAGAGTTACAATCTGGCCGTCATAATTGTATGTTTTTTTATCTAATGGTCCTAAAACTATTTTGGTTTAAATATCTTGTTTCTTGTTGTAACTCCCTCGAAAGAGTTTCCTTCTCAAACAACACATACCTTCTTGAGTAGCCTTTGATGTACTTCTTCATGATCTATATATTTTACTTTTTACAGCTGAAATGTTTTACAAAATCGTTTAGTAAAACTGAAAATCGTAAATTGAATACAAAAACAATTGATAAGAGAAAACCCTAAACACCACGAGAAGTAAAAGGGGACTACATAATACATGTTTTATTCTCCCTGTACCTCTGTCTCTTGGTTTTGCACTTTCTCTCTCTATCGCTTCTTTGTAAATAAGAATTATGTTTGTGTCGGTAATAAAACCATACGTAACATATAAGCCACCGTGATAAACGTAATAGAAGGGTTTAGATTCCTTTGTTCATCAAATGGAATCATAAAGGATTGAAGGCCATAGAGATAAGAAGATAAAGGATTGAGTACACGTTTT
>NC_027751.1:13676609-13677410 GCF_000695525.1 Brassica oleracea var. oleracea
TCTTTCTCATTTATTTTCTTAATTTATGAATCTTTGTATGCTTTTTAAATGAAAACTAAATTATTTGAAAGAGTGATCCATAAATGTGGTTACATTTTTTCTCTTTGTAAATAGTATACAATTTTGAGTGAGATCTTTGGAAGGTATACACAATTTCAACCACTGTACAGATTTTTGTGTAATGAACTAGGCTATTTGTTAATATATATTTTCCTGGTCAAGTCTTATTACCGTATTAGTATTCTGAATCTTATCGATTTATTAAACACATATGTAGAAGATGATGAGATATGTTATCTTGAAAAATAGCTGTTTTCTAAACATTTTCTGAGCCCTGAGAGAAGAAAAACTCTTCTTAGGGCCTGGGGCAAAAAAAATTTTTGTCCCTGTAAAGCAAGAAAAATATGGCTTATTGCAACAAAATAAAACAATGATGTTAATCAAAACAAGCAAAAAAATGTGTAGAATCTTATTATGCTCACTGAAATAACTAATGTCGTAATCTAAAACCAACAGAAACGAAATCATTTGACTGAGAAGCCTTATCAAACCCGAATTTTAATCAGCACTTAAGCTTGTCACAAATCTACTTGAAGCACCTTTTGTGTGATTGAATAAACAATTCAAATAAAAAGAAAAATAACACTTAGAAATAAGAATCTAAACGTCCAAAAGAAAAAAGCAAAGCTGGGAAAGACCAGTAAATATTAGATGAACTGTATTTAAGAAACAAAAATATATTAAGAAACAAAAATATATTAAGAAAAACAGAAAACGTTAACAAATGCATTCACAAACACT
>NC_027751.1:13677951-13710306 GCF_000695525.1 Brassica oleracea var. oleracea
AACATGTGCGAACCTGTCGTAACCGAAGAGGTACATGTCGTAACCGAAGAGGCGCGAATGTATCGTCACCGAAGAGGTGCAAACATGTTGTAACCGAAGAGGTGTAACATACCAAATGCGAACGGATCATCACCAAAGGAGTGCGAAGAAGTTATCACTGAAAGAGTGCAAATAGGTCGTCACCGAAAAGGTGAAAAGTGTCGTCACTAAAGAGGTGTGAATGGATCATCACCTTAGGTGTACGAACATGTCTTGGCTAGAGAGGTGCGAATAGTTCGTCACCAAAAGGGTGCGAACATGATTTGGCCAAAGAGGTGCGAACAGTGTCCAAAGGGGCTCAAACGTGTCGTGTCCGAAGTAGCGCAAATGTGTTGTGTCCAAGAGGTGCAAACGTTTTGTGAACAAACAAGTGTGAATGTATTATCACCATAGTGATGCAAAATGTTGTCACTGAAGGTGTGAGAACGAATCATCACTGAAGAGGTGTGAACATCACTTTACCGAAAGGGTTCATATATAATATTATGGAAAGTGTGCTAAAGTAAAGTTACCAAAAAGGGACAAACATAATGTCACTGAAAGGCAAACATAATGTCACTGAAAGGGTGCAAACATAAAGAGTGCAAACATAAAGTTCAAATTTATAATTCACATTCATTTAGATTACCAACCCAAATATATATATATATATATGATTAGTAATTTTAAATTGCATCGTTTCCCCCGCGAATAGCGGGGGTCTTCATCCTAGTTCTAATAATAACACAATTAATTTGTGTCATTATAGTAAACTTCCCATAAAAATATATAGTCTCCGACGACAAGTAGGCCGCGGTCCTCGCTCCCCCTCCTCCCCCACCACTTTTACCCGTCGAAAATGGCGTCATATTATTTGTCCCATGGTTCATCGTTTCAATCTTCATAAACCAAACCCGTTCACATGGTGTATTCTATCATTTTGTATTTGTTTTTATTTACCCTCCATACATTTCTCGGACATTTAGTGTTTGATTTTCCAATTTGTCTTAATACTTTGGTCTTTCTCGTCATTGCCAATTAGCAAGTACTTTCATCACTTGCAAAATTCATAACCAGATAATGGAAACGATGGACAGCCGTTGCACCATAGCCAATAGAAAGCATTCCTCCTAAGTACAGTTTCTTCGCCACCTGAAACAACAAGTCAATAACCCACGACGCTCATACAGATCCAAGCCAGAAGGAAACAAGCGAGAGACGAAGCGGAACCCTAACAACCGGTGATTGAGACCCAGAAGACCAAGACCCAACGAATCTTGAGACATCCAAACATCTCTAAACCAAGGGAATAACCAAAAAACATCACATGCAAAGTCTCTTACTCTAGATCTGAAAATCAAGATGTAGGTCTCGTTAAAGAGAATACCAAGCTATAAATAGATGAAGCTTCACCCAATTATCAGCTAGTTTGGATAATTATAAATAGGGAAAATTGTTTTTTAGAGCAAAAATGATAACTATGTCCCTTTATACTAATCTCACATACTTTATGTTTCATTACACTAATTATTTTCAAAAGAACAATAATGCCCTTAAAATTATAATTTTTAAATATAATAAATAATGAGTTCGATCAAACGGGATCGATCGATCCGAAATTACAAGGTCGAACGGATCGATCGATCCTGATCACTATGCAGAACAAAAAAAACGTGGAGCGTATACTGGTCGACATGATCCATTTCACTCGATCGGCAAAGGTCGATTTCATACAGATCGACCGATCTCGAATTATAGACCGATCGATCCGTGGAAGCATATATATGAATCATGGTAGAAATAAAGTGAAATTTTTGTGAAAATTTTGTGAACAATTAATGGAATATTGAAGACGGCGTAAGAAGAAGGTTACCACTTTTTTCGTTTTTTTTGTTTTTTGAAAAAAAAAATTGTTTTTTTCAAAATATGAAAGTGAATATTCCCAAATATTTTGTTTTCATATTTTTAGGAACTGATTTCTTATCCGTAGAATATAACTAATATGTAGAAATCGGTTTCTACAGGTTTTTTGAATTATAGTAATGTGTAGATTTTGATTTCTACATGTTTTAGATTTAAAGTAAATCTGCAGAAGTCGGTTTCTACGTGTTTTAGATTTATATTAATGTGTAGATTTTGATTTCTAAAGATTTTAGATCGGTAGGTTAAGCGCAAAATGTGTATTCTAAATATTTTTATAATAAACTTATTTACCTAGATCACGTATTCTAAACATTGTAGATTCAATGAAAAAGTGGATTTCGTTTTCTACTTAGTAGAATGTCATTTCTATTTCGTAGAATGTCATTTCTACTTTATTTAGAACGGAATATGAAAATTATGATTTAAATATTTTTAGAACTGAAAAAAATACCACTGAATTCATATAGGTATTTTATCAATAGTTACTATTTTTTCAATTTTTTTTGTTTGTTTGTAAAACTATTTATTAAATTTATTTTAAAAATATTAAAAGGTATTATAGACAAAAAATGGAACGAAATAGAGATTAGTCTAAAAAGACATAGTTATCATTTTTTTGCTTTAAAAAAACAATTTTCCCTTTTAAATAAATCTTTTTAATTCAAAACATAGACTTTCTAATACAGAATTATTAAGAAATCATCAAGCAAAACACTAGACTAAACAAGTTTCCACAATTATAGATCTGTACACGCCTTGGCGGAATGCTGCATCAATAGTGAATGAGCCAAGGCTCGAGTTATGCTGATGCTACTTAATAGGTTTGTTTTTTTAATTCTTCTTGTTCCAGGGTGAACCATCAGTGCTCACTTTTTCTAATCAATAGTTTTAACATTTGAATAAAACAAAATAATTTAGATATACTTATCAATCATAACTCATGACACATCATCCGATTCACCCCTACCTACAATTACTCATTCATTGTTGTCCATAATATTTTGCACGATTACTCTATCATCATCCCTTGTATATTAAAAGACTAAAAGAAAAACATTGTTATTTATCGTTTTTACGCTATATTAGACATCTGCTAGCCTCACGTCGATTTTAATTTGAGTATGTTAACGTGTCGGTCTCATAACTATTTAACAATTAATGTGTTTATACACTAATTTTTTTTAACTCTACCGTGGACAATTTAATGTGTTTAAACTAATTTTTATTAGTCAGTTCAGTTTTAGTTTATGTATTTTTAACATTTGTATTAGTGAACTTAAATTCTCTATGTACAACTACTGAATAATATCATTTTAAAATATAAAAAAATCAAAAAATCCTTAAAATTCACATCAACTAAAATGTTATAATGAGAATGTTTTTAGAAATTGAAAAATTCGTACGTTGCCGAACTTAGCCATTGTTGAAGTTTCTGTACATGAATGCAATAAATAATTGTGACTAATTATGAATTAAAGAAATTGAGGTAAAAACACCACACACAAAGTTAGATCGTTAGCATAACCAAATATTGTTTTTTGCGGAGTTTTCATATCAGACCAAGAATTAGAAACATAATTAAATTTCTAGAAAAAATCAGAAATCTGAAAAACTTTAAAAGAAAAATAGTTCATGAAATTGATTGAAAAACATAATTCAGGTGCCGACTGAAGACTCACATTATTTTCCACGCAACTCTAACACTTTTCACTCGATTGTATCGTGTTTTTATTATATTTACCAAAAAAGTTTTATAAAAAAATAAAACTTATTGGTTATACACTACATCAGTTTTGAAACATGCCTAACTATATTTACACGATGCCCAACCATTTTATTAGTATTTTAAAAATATAGTCAAATAATTAAGTATGTTAAATAAACCCAGAATATTTGTTTTACATTTATTTTATTTTTGCTTTATATTATTAGTAGAAATTAAGTCTGAATAAAATATCTGATCGAAGAAACGAACTGAAGTAGACTTGAAAGTAATACTAAACACAAACTAAAACTGATTAAGCACTCAGATGGATCTAAAAGTTTAATATTCAAATTACCAGATACGAATATGATCCAAACTAAAATATTTTGGATATCAGAAATATCTAAATCACAATTATATACTTAAATATGTTAGTTATTTTAAATTTTATATCTATTAGATATTCAAAAATATGAAAATATCTAAAAATTATCAACATAGTTACAATTAAATATCTAAAAATAGCAGAAATGTTCAAAATACTGAAAATATTATTTGTTCTCCATCCAAATATTTAAATTGAACTAATTTTTATGTAAATTGAATATTTAGCCTTACATTATTCAAATTTTTATGTTTTATATTATTATTTTTTTTGTATTTTGAGGATTTTTAAATATATATATTTTTTTAAAAATACATAACTAAAATAGATACCTTAACTCGTATCCGAACCGAACCCACAATGATTCAAACCAGTGTACGAATACGATTTAAATGTTTAACTCTAAAATCTGAAATCCGAATAGATCAACTGAATCCGAACAAATATATGAATGTCCATCCATAGAAAAAACGATACAACAAATCATTTAGTACAACATACAATAAATAATCTAATAAATTATTTCACATGTGCGGATTACTACCTAGTTGTATATAGTTTCATATAATTACTCTCATTTTACATTTTACCATTATTCCTGCAAATGCCGAAATTGAGCACCAGTAAATTTAGTAAAAAGATATCAATCTATATTATTAAAAGAGAAGTCCTCATTTGAAAATGTTTTTACTTCATTAATTAAACTCCTTATTTTTTTTGCTTGTCTTTTTCAGTTGCATTTATGAAATATACTAAAACGAATAAAAATGTCTAATTCATTACTTCTCTTTTCAGTTACATTAATGAAATATGCTTAAATGAATTTAAACTTCCTATTTTATTGTTTGTCTTTTTCAGTTACCTTAATGAAATATCCTTAAATAAATTTGGACATAATGTTATTTAACCAACAAAAAACCTCATGAGTTATCCTTACGTGCATAATTTTAATAATGGAGATTATAAAAAAACGTGCATCATTAAAATGTTACCTAAAACATACAGCACTAATATATAACATGCTAAAACTAGAATTTGACTCACACAATTGTACGGATATTATTTTCAGTTGATTAAATTAAAATAATATATATTTATTCAAAAAATATTTAAGAATAGCTATGTTTTCAAAAATTATATGGTATTATTTGCTCATAACTCATTTGTCATTTGCTAAATTGTTATAAATAAAATTCTAGCATAATATAACTCAGTTGTCATTTGCTAAATTTATTGTTTTATTTATATTTTTTATTATTTAATTATAATATTTTCATTTTATATTTGAAAGAGAAATGAATTTTCTTTCAAACAATATTTTTGTAAATGTATTTTTTTAAAAAAATAATCAATTTAAATTGAATATAATTATTTTTGACATAATTTGAGTTTTCGTTTACATCAAAACTTATCATATTTTAGGATAATTTTAATTTAAAATGTAATTTTCATATTTTTCAAACAAATTCTAAAAATATTTTTTAAATATTTTGTTATAATTTTTAAAAAAAATATTGAGTTGCATTTCAAATAAAAAGGTAAAGATATTAAAAATATTCTAATTAAAATATGTAAAATTTAATATAGTTTTAAGGAAATGGTCAAAATAAAAAAAATTACACATAAAAAAAAAAAATCTACTTAATGAATATAATATGAATGAATTTTACAAATACATCATTTAATAAAATAAATAATTAAAAACTGAAAATTCATATCCGCGCTGGCGCGCGGATCAGGATCTAGTCATACATTAAAAGTAAAGTTCCAGAAAACATAATCCTTATAAGTAAATAAGTAATAACTGTGGACTTTTAATAACTTTGAAATTGTAAATTCCGACTAGGGGTGAGCGTTCGGGTTCGGATCGGGTATTTCTGATTTTTGGGTATTTCGGTATAGAGGTATAGAACCCGTTCGGGTATTTTTGTAATTCGGGTATTTTTAGTTTGGGTTCGGTTATTTCGGATCGGGTTCAGATATTTAGATTTTGAATTTTTTAAAAAAAATTTTCATTTCTCAAATTTCTTGTATTTAAAAATATAACTTTCATTTAACTAATTTTTTATCTTTAATAGATTGAATGGTTAATAGATTTAGACATAACATTTGAAACTAAAAAAGACATTTATTTTGTTATTGTTTTTAAATTTTGGATGTAACGTTTTGTTAATTCTTGGAATAAAAAGTTTGACATGCATTTTAAGTGAGTAGCAAATCATTTTCTCTGTAATTCTATGTATATCATATGAACTTAAAGTATGTGTAGTATCAATATAAATATTTCATATAAAATGAGAGATGTAAACTAGAAATATAAGGTTAATTGTACATATGTTCGGTTATCTTCGGATATCCATTTGGGTTCGGATATTACATGTTCAGGTTCGGATATCCAATCTTCCTAATTCAATACCCGTTCGGGTATTTTGCTATTTCGGTTCGGGGTTTTCGGATCGGGTTCGGGTGCGGCTTCAGATATCGGGTAAACTGCCCACCCCTAATTCCGACTATGCTTAGTAACTTTTATTAGTGATAAGGTCCTTTGAACTTCATGTTTTCACAACACATTAAAAGAAAATCAACAATACATTTCATTTTCGATATGCTTAAAACTAGTCACGAGAGGAGATAACTATCATATAAAATCCATGTGCCCCCAATTTTTTTCTTATGAATTCTTCTCGGCGGTCCAAATATAGACCATAATAAATAAAGAAAAGTACGGGGCTAGATTCCAACGTACGTGTTTTAAATGAATTTGACTAAACTTGGGGAAATTAATATCAATGAGTTGAGAAGAGTTCAATGAATGAAACTAGTCATGGGCATATGAGAAAACTACCAAATGAGAGCCGTCAATTCTTCACCTTCTTCTAACGTCGCTTTCCCAACGACGTTAATTTACGGCAAGTTGGTGGATATCTTTCCCTCCCACCGTCGATTTTTCACCCCTCTTGTGTTGGCACGTTCCAACAAAGATATCTATCACATCTTGTGCGAGTGTTTTTATTGACACTTGGTTTTCAGTTTGGTTTGGTTCATCTGTTGGTTTTGTTAATCCGATGGATTTTTGTTGGAGGATAGGCCGTCGACCCATTCGCGAGTTGGGTACCATAGGACAAGCCCAACAAAGGCTCACGTCAAGAGAAGAACATCCGCGGCGCACGCAAGGAACATGAGCCTAGGGCGTATAGCCTGCACCGACCGCCGATTGTAGATAGAACACCTAAGCAAGTGATACGGTAATGATGAGTGCCGAACCAACTACCTGACACACAACCACTACGAAGCGGTGAAGACGCATCCAAACGGGTATAAATAGAGAAGAGCATTGAATGAAGAAGGGAGGCGAAATAGAGAAAGAAAGACTAGAGAGATAAAGTAGAGAGAATCCCGATTTCGTCTTTACGACTACGAGTTCTTTCATTCTTCGCTTCGGAATTTTGTAAACACTTCATTAAACGAAACCTTTGCCCCCCATTAATCACACTTATATCTTTGTTTAGTCTATAAATCCCTTGTTACCGGATTTAGGATTCAACAATTGGCGCCCACCGTGGGGCTGAAAGGTTTCTAACGCACGAAGTCAGCAAAACGAATGAACACTGAAATGTCCTCCACACCCGGGGGACCGACCCTGAAAGCCGGCGAACGACACCCCTCAAGCACAACAAGCGACGGCTCATCTGAAGTAGGAAAAAGCAGCCAAAGAAATCCGGGAAGCGCTCGCCCTCCGACCAACGCAGCCATTGACGCAATGCTATCAACGGCAAAGAACGCCTTTTCGACGACGCCCTCCACGGCACGCACGAGTCACCCTGTCGAACCAACGGTGAGTGCAGCACCTCCGGCGCAAACAACCACTTACTCGAAAGAACCCTCGAACACAGACACGGGAAATACGCCTAACGCCGACCTAGCAATGATGCTACGTACCTTACTAGAAAAGGTAAACGATCTCACTCGCGCAAAAATAGGAACCGACAATCACGGTCCCGAGTCAACCCAGGGTCAGGAGGAGGAGATAGCCAACTTACGAAGCGCCAGGAGCATACCCGCAGAATTAGCAGCACAAATCAAGAGACCTCTTCGGGGATTCAGGAACACCGACACAAAGACAAGCGACACCTGCTCCTGACCAAGGCCAAAGCAACCCGGAGGACGCGGATCAAGACAAAGCGATAAAAGAACTACAGGCGACCCTGAAAGACAGAAATTCTCGTGTACATCAGGCCACGAGTGCTGCACCAAAAATAGACTGTGTACCCAAAACTCCCCGTTCACCGCCAGGATCTACAATAAGCCGATACAACACGTAGGAAAAATAAGATTCCCGACCTACGACGGAAACTCAGATTCCTGTCAGTACATGATCGCTTTCACCATAGCCATGGGACGGACCAACTTCACCCCAGACGAGAAAGACGCCGGATACTGTCAGCTCTTCGTAGAAAATCTCAGCGGACAGGCCCTCAGCTGGTTCTAAAGGCTCGAATCCGGTTCGATCGACAGCTACCAAGAACTGTCCACGGCTTTCCTTAAACACTACTCGATATTTATCGAGGACGGAGCAACAGAAGCAGATCTCTACACTCTGTCCCAAGAACGAACCGAATCCCTCAGAAGCTTCATCGGAAGATTCAAATAGATCGTGTCTCGCGTCAAAGTACCAGACAAGATAGCCACGACGGCCTTGATCAACGCCCTGTGGTACGAATAAATGTTGCGCAAAGACCTCAAGATAAACAAAACACAAACGCTCGAAGACGCGCTTCACAGATCAAACTTGTTTATCGAACTGGAAGAAGAAAAGGAGGCCATGGCTAAGAAATACGCAACAACAAGGATGGTCGCAACCAAAGAGAAACCGAAGGAAGAAAGTCGCGAGTCACGAAGTCGGTCAGAGACAGAATGAAAGAAAGAAGAAGGTGATCGAAAGGCCCTGAGCTTCCATGTCAGTGACGTGCAGAGACCACCGAGACAAGCCTGGAACAAATAGTCCCGAGCAGACGATTCAACAAGGTACTGCGAATTTCACAAGAGGAACGGGCATTCAACGATGGAATGCATGCACTTGCAAGAATACCTACTTGGGAAGTATCAAAGAGGCGAAATAAAACCCCCAGACGGTGAAAGAACCAGGACCGACGATAACCGAAGGGATGACCGCCGCAGAACGCCGCCAAGAGCCGATCCGCACGGAGCGAGAGGTCAAAAACGGAAACCGCATAGAGGTGATATATCCAAAAAGAGAGCGCTCAGAATAACGGCTTGAAGACAACCTCCCACCTCCACCGCGAAGACGAATCAACATCGTCATGAGGGGAACCCCTCAAGCAGTGAGAATAGCCGTAACCACCGAAGGATCAGGCGCGTCCAAGAACGACGCCACCTGCAACCAAATCAAACATCCCCCGGTGACGTTCAGCAACTGAGACAACACATGACTAGACTCCCTGCACAACGATCCCCTGGTCATCACGCTAACCATTGCCTATTTCAAAGTACCTCGAATCCTGATAGATACGAGGAGCTCCGTCGACGTAATTTTCAAAGACGCCCTAAGGAAGATGGGCATAGACGAAAGCCGCGTAAAACCCGAAAAAAGTATTTTTGTCAGCTTCGCAGGAGACACCACCATATCAGAAGGAACGGTCAAACTCCCAGTGTACGTAGGAAACACCCACCGAGCAGTACGATTTACGATAATTGACAAGCCAAACATCTACTACGCAATCTTCGGAACCCCCTGGATCAACTCAATGAAAGCGGTACCGTCAACCTACCACCAATGCATCAAGATTCCACTACCGGACGGAGTCTGCACGATAAAAGTAAGCCAAAGCACTTCCAGAGCGTGCTTCGTGACATAACGGAAAATGAGGGAACAAAAGAGGAAACCCGACGACGACGACGACGACAAAAAATTAAAAGAAAAAATCCAACGGCGAAAGAGAACATCCTAGAAGAATACCAAGATCAAGCATGTCATAATCAGAAAAGAAGGTGCCACCCCCCAAGACGAAGGAAAACAAGCGTCACAAAACGAAAAAGGAAACCCCGTCCAGAAAACTAAGGAAGAAACGCTGCCATCACCGTCAAACGCAACACCATCATCACCATCATCGTCATCACTCGCATCGCCAACAACCGAGATCAACGACTGAAGCAATTCATAACCCGAGCTCGCGGAATAAGCATCACACATGGAAACGCTTAGCCCCCGACCTCAAAAAAAAAAAAAGGATGGAGTTCCAAATGAACTACGTATGGCTTGATCCCCTCGGGGTACGTAGGCAGCCCACAGAAAAGGGTGCAGCCACAATATCACCTAAAGAAGAAACGCTCTCGGTGAAGGGCCTAAAAAACCTCGACCCGACAGCGAAGCCGAGGCCAGACTCGCACGGGTCGGTGATCGGATAAGCCGTATCGAGGTTTGCTCATGCACTTATCTCGGTCCTACCTCACAGGGGATAAGCCGGGCCAAGTCCCGCCCTCCGCCTAAAGAAGAAACGCTCTCGGTGAAGGGCCTAAAAAACCCCGACCCGACAGCGAAGCCGAGGCCAGAATCGCACGGGTCGGTGATCGGATAAGCCGTACCGAGCTTTGCTCATGCACTTATCTCGGTCCTACCTCACAGGGGATAAGCCGGGCCGAGTCCCGCCCTCCACCTAAATAAGAAACGCTCTTGGTGAAGGGCCTAAAAAACCCCGACCCGACAACGAAGCCGAGGCCAGACTCGCACGGGTTAGTGATCGGATAAGCCGTATCGAGCCTTGCCCATGCACTTATCTCGGTCCTACCTAAGAGGGGATAAGCCAGGCCGAGTCCCGCCCTCCGCCTAAAGAAGAAACACTCTCGGTGAAAGGCCTAAAAAACCCCGACCCGACAGCGAAGCCGAGGCCAGACTCGCATGGGTCGGTGATCGGATAAGCCGTATCGAGCTTTGCTCGTGCACTTATCTCGGTCCTACCTCACAGGGGATAATCTGGGCCGAGTCCCGCCCTCCACCTAAAGAAGAAACGCTCTCGGTGAAGGGCCTAAAAAACCCCAACCCGACAGCAAAGCCGAGGCCAGACTCGCACGGGTCGGTGATCGGATAAGCCGTATCGAGCTTTTCTCATGCACTTGTCTCGGTCCTACCTTACAGGGAATAAACCGGGCCGAGTCCTGCCCTCCGCCTAAAGAAGAAACTCTCTCGGTGAATGGCCTAAAAAACCCCGACCCGACAGCGAAGCCGAGGCCAGACTCGCACGGGTTGGCGATCGGATAAGCCGTATCGAGCTTTGCTCATGCACTTATCTGGGTCCTACCTTACAAGGGATAAGCCGGGCCGAGTCACGCCCTCCACCTAACGAAAAAACGCTCTCTGCGAAGGGCTTAAAAAATCCCGACCCTACAGCGAAGCCGAGGTCGAGCTCGCACGAAGACAAGACCCGCCTCCGGAACAAACAAATGACGCAAATTCCAAAGCAAGAGAAAATCTCCGACAGTCAAAAGGAAACTCAACCAAACTATGACTTCAAAAGCAAAGATAAGAAATTCCTTCAAACATTCTTAAAAGTCTTACACATACAAAAACAAAAAGTACAAAGGAGAAACGATCAGTCAATCACCGAATCACCATCAAAAGAAAAAGACGGAAGATCGCTCTTCTCCAAGTCATTCACCTCCATCTGATTTAAAGCGGTCGTATGCACCGAAAGCCTGCTTGTTCTCCGCCAGCTTCGCCGCGGGTATAGGAATCCCCTCCTCGATGAACAACTTAAGGCAGCTAACGACCCCCGAAAGCTGAGACTCAATCAAAATCTGGGGATGAACTACATTCCGATCAGACAAGTACTTCCTCACCTTCTCCACAAACCCGCCCAAAACGAGCAAACATAGCAGACTCAATACGACGCCTCTCCGACTCCGCCAGCTCGGCATGAGATTCTTTCAGATGCGCTACTTCCGCCTCCAAAACCAACTTATGAGTCAGCAACTCTTTCTCACGACAGTCCCGCTCGGTGACATCTTCCTTAAGACAACCGACTCAGCCCTCAAGTCCCGACTCTCGGCTTCAAGTTTGATCGAGTTCTCCTCCGAAGTCTTCAAAGACAAAAGAGCTGCGGACAACCTCTCCCTCTCCTCAGCCAAGAGACAACGCTTCTCCTCAAGATCGTCAAACAGACGCATGCATTTCCCTTCGAACAGTCCCACCAGATGATTTCCTTTTATCTTCGACTGCAAAAACAGCAGCAACACATCAAGAAGAAAATAAACAAAACAGCAAGAAGGAAAGAAAGAAGAAATACCTGAGCCTCGCAGGAAGCCCACTCAATATACTCCTGAACAAAGGATATATCCTCCAGATCTGGCAAAGAACTCGACGACAAACGAAAACTATGCAAATACCGCACACAATCTTCAGGCGTAAGCGAAGGAGATTCAGGATCTTCGAAAACAAACATCCTCTTCCTCTTCTTAGAACCTCCATCCGAAGGCCGCTCAGAAGCATTTGCGGCCCCAGGGCCTCCGACAACTAGAGCACCTGAGAGAGTGGGAGCCGCCAGCGGAGAAACTGTCGGGGCATCAGGATCAGAGAGACCGGCCTTTGACAGGTGATCACCACTGCCTGTTGTCTTGTCAAGAGAGGAATGAATAGCCGCGGTAGAAAGGTCAGCATTAGGAGCGGCAGGAGGGATAACAACTGGAGCCGAAGTCAAGATTGAAGACGAACCACCCCCTTTCAGACTCGCCGACGGAGGAACAGAAGGCGTCCTCTCATAACCTTAGTATACACGAGAATATCCCTCTTAATTTTTCCCATCTTCTTACCAGCGGAAGCACCTCCTTTCTTCTTAGAAGACTCAACAACAATCGAAGGACTGAAAGTAATCACCCGAGAAGCTAGAAAACACGAAGGAAATAAAGAGCAGAAACATACACAAAGAAGAAGAAAAGATGTCGCGATCGTCGAACTTACCAGTAGTAATACGGGGAATACTCCGACGAACGCGCTCAGCGGTAAAATCAACCCAAGCAATCCACCCGGGACTAAGAATACGGTTCAAGCGGTCGGTCGCCCACAACGTAAGGGGCCGGAATTTCCCATGAAGCACTAAAACAAAACAGCGCGCAAAGTCAACGAACCAAGCAACATAGACAACGAGAAAAGGGGAGAACAAATAAACTACCAGGCTCGGGATTCCACTCGGTCCTAAAACCGCAGAGGAATCAGCCACAGAAGCAGGGCTAACGCGTACAAAGAAATACTTCCGCTGTCAACCATTGGCCTTAGACGGTCCCCGACCCTCCATAAAGCGACAGCGAGTCTTGATACTAACGGAGAACGTCTTGCCCGTGATAAAATTCATCTGGGAAATCATCTCAAAGAACTCGGCATCGACATCAACGTCCACTTCTGCGCCAAGAACCAGAGAAATCACCATATTACGGATGGCAGCCGGGGACATCTGAGAGATAGCCACATCACGCTTTGTGGCATAAGAAGTCAATAGCCGAGGAAGAGGAAACCATAGCCGCGATTGAAGAAAATATTGACTATATAAACATATCCAACCCGGCGGGGCCGACCACGGCCTCTCCTCGTTTGAAGGAAGTCGTGTCTCGATCTCTCGGGAAAACCCGCATTTTCTCCTCATACGCTTCAAGCTATCCTTGGTAAGAAGAGAGGCCCCCCTAGATCCCCTGATTACCTTCGACCGGCTCGTCTGCAGCAGAATTTTCGCCACCAGAGTCATTACCGGAAGAATCAGCGGGGGGAGAAGACGGAAGATCAGCTCCGGAACCAGCCCGTCCGACGGAGTCAGTAACAGGAGAAACCATCGCCTGAGTAGTGGAAGTCGCCTCCTGAACAGCAGACGAAGCCACCGCCTGAGGGACAAGGACCATCGTCTGAAGAGAAGAAACCTCTTCCGGAAGAACAGGGCCAGAAGCCGGAATAGTGCGAAGGAGATCCTCAACATCTGCCATTTATGGGGTTCTAACTAACGATTCGAGACTTTCGTCCATCGCGAAAGAAGAAATACTGACGATACGATTATAAAAAGAAGCGAGGGGGAGAAAATAAAAAGCGTAGCAAACAAAAAGAAACAACGAAACCAAAAGAGTAGGAAGAAGAAGAGTACCTTTTAAAGGAGCAAGCGCAGCAAAATCGGAGTAAACAAGTCAATAAGTGAACAACAAAAGGCAATAGGGAGAGCAGGGCGGCAGGATTGCAGGCTTCGACGTCTATCGATGTGACTGAAATACTCTTGAGTGACCAATATCGGCGGTTCACTACAGCGAATCTATTCCACGAAGAAGAAAGGACCACTCCGGAGTCGACATGCGTTCGAAATAAACCTATCTACCCAACTCGCTCAAAACCGCAATAATGACGCCTGACGCACATCCACGCGCCAGACTCGGGGGGAGGGGGGTATTGTTGGAGGATGGGCCGTTGGCCCATTCGCAAGTTTGGTACCATAGGACAAGCCCAACAAAGGCCCACGTCAAAAGAAGAACATCCGCGGTGCACACAAGGAACAGGAGCCTAGGGTGTATATCCTGCACCGACCGCCGATTGTAGATAGAACACCTAAGCAAGCGATAGGGTAATGATGAGTGCCGAACCAACTACCTGACACACAACCACTACAAAGCGGTGAAGACGCATCCAAACCGGTATAAATAGAGAAGAGCATTGAATGAAGAAAGGAGGCAAAATAGAGAAAGAAAGACTAGAGAGATAAAGTATAGAGAATCCCGATTTTGTCTTTACGACTACGAGTTCCTCTTTCATTCTTCGCTTCGGCTTTTTGTAAACACTTCATTAAACGAAACCTTTGGCGCCCATTAATCACACTTATATCTTTGTTTAGTCTATAAATCCCTTGTTACCGGATTTAGGATTCAACAATTTTGATTAATTTTAGTCTCTTCCGGTTTTGGCGTTATAAATTATGTATGATATGTAGTTATGCTTAGTACATTTGGGTATATTTTATAGAATCATACAAACTTTAATAAGAAGTCCTTCTCTTGTTAATCACTCAAAAGATCACAAATCACAACTCACAATTTGCTCTCACAATTCACAAGTGATGCAACACAATATGCATCTCAATATATAGGAATAGATATATCCTAAACCTAATAGTAATAACACATTTCACATTTCCTAATCCTTTAGATAAACACAAAACATATTATGATTAGGATAGCTTATTTCTCAAGTTATTGCCAAGCTTAATCCAATATTCTCCCCCTTAAGCTTGACATCATCTTCATTCATATCTTGAACTCCAATTAGTCTTCTCATTTCGACAAACTTAACTCTTCTAAGCGACTTTGTTAATATGTCGGCTCTCTGCTCACTTCCTGGAACATACTTAACCTCCACTTGTTCATTCTCAACACACTCCCGGATAAAGTGAAAACGTCGATGAATGTGTTTGATTCTTCCATGAAACACCGGATTCTTGGTTAATACAATAGCAGACTTATTGTCGACGTATATAATCACCTTCTTGCTTGTTTGGCCTACCACTTCACCCAAGAGATCTTGCAGCCATATTGCTTGCTTAGCAGCTTCTGTTGCAGCCATGAACTCAACCTCACAAGACGATAAAGCAACTATCTCATGTTTCTGTGAACCCCACGTTATTGGACTTTGATCAAGATAGAACACATGTCTTGTAGTGCTTCTGCCATCGTCAGCATCAACACTATGATAACTATCGCTGAAACCTATCAAGTCGATCTTCTTAGTCCGTGTAAACACAAGACCCAAAGCCGTTGTCCCACGCAGATATCGGAGTACTTGTTTCAACGCAGCACCATGGCATTCCTTAGGATCTTGCATATATCTTCTGAGAACACCAACAAAAAAACGATAAGTCTGGTCGAGTATGGAGCAGATACCGTAAGCACCCTATAGCTCTTCGATATTCCCTTTCATTGATGCTCTTCTCTTCAGACAACTTTGAAAGCTTCACATTCACGTCCAAAGGTATGGCTGTCGGATTACATGAATTCATACCACTCTCTTAAAGTATCTTTTGAGCATATATATCGGTCTTGTCTAAGGATGATGGTTTCGCCATATTGTTGTACTTTTATGCCCAAGTAATATGTTAATAATCCAAGGTCGCTCATCTCAAACTTCGTAGACATCCCTTGTTTGAACTCAAGAATTGATTGCAAGCATGTTCCAGTCACTAGTAATTCGGCTACATAGACTACAACAATTAGAAGACCTTTCTTTTCTACCTTTCGATACACTGACGGTTCCTTCGAGCACCGTTCGAACTTGAGCTCCAAAAGAATCTGATTCAACTTAGTGTTCCAAGCCCTAGGTGCTTGTTTAAGACCATAGAGTGCCTTCTTAAGCTTGTAGACTTTGTTTTCTTTCCCGCGACATGAAAGCCTTCTGGCTGTAAGACAAATACTTCCACTTTGAGTTCTCCATGGAAGAACGCAGTTTTCACATCAAGATGGTGAATCTCCCATCCTTTGCTTGCCGCTAAAGCAATGATCAAACGAATTGTTTCAATACGAGCTACGGGCGCGAATACTTCATCATAATCAACTCCATGGCGTTGAACATAGGCTTTTACTACTAAACGCGCCTTAAATTTGCTAATACTCCTGTCAGCTTTCCTTTTGATCTTAAACACCCACTTGAGACCAATGGGTTTTACTCCCAATCGTAGATCGACGAGCTCCCATGTATCATTCTTCTCAATAGATACAATTTCATCTTTACATGCATTGATCCAGACTTTTAGTTATTTTGCTTCGTTAAAATCCCAAGGTTCGTCATTGATAATCATTAGAAGCCTTTCACATTATGTTTCCGCCATAAGGATGTAATCATCCAAGTACACAGGTTTATGAACGATCCTCGAAGAGCGTCGTGGCTGTGGTTGATCGTCTCTGGACATTCCACCATCATTCTCTTTTTCTTCTTCGTTTTCATTCTCGATCTGTGTCTGAGTAATGTCTTCGGACGTTCCACCATCATTCTCTATTGTTTCTTGACTATCATCTTCTTCTCCGAGTTCTCTCAACGCACCAATAATGGAGAAAGGACTTTCTCCTGATCCTATTGCTCTGCTCTAAGCCCATTCTCTGTTTTCTTCGAAGACGACATCGCGACTAACAATAATTCTTTTGGTTGAAGGATCGTATAAACGATAAGCTTTGGAACCTGGTTCGGTTCCTAAATGCACTAGAATTCTAGACCGATCGTCAAGCTTTCTTCTTCCAGCTGTGTTTGTCTTGGCATGACATACACACCCGAATACTCGGAGATAATCGAGGGTCGGCTTCTTATCTCGTAGTGCCTCATATGGTGTCATGTCTTGAAGTGTTCTTGTCACCATCCAGTTTATCAAGTAGGTGGCATGTCTTACTGCTTCTCCCCAAAAGACATTAGGTACATTCATATGTTTAAGAATGCTTCTTGTCATCTCGAGAAGAGTTCGACTTCATCTTTCCACAACCCCATTCTGTTGAGGAGAGTAAGGTGCTGTCAAGTGCCTTTGGATACCATTCTTGTTGCAATAGTCTTGAAACTTTTGGCTCATAAATTCACCAACACGATCCGTTCGAAACGTCTTTAGTACTTCTCTTGTTTCCTGCTCAGTTACCACTTTAAAGTGCTTGAATTTATCAAAAGTCTCGCTCTTTTCTTGTATCAATATGGTCCACATGTACCGTGAGTGATCATCGATAAGGACGAACACATATCTCTTCTGCGAAGGCGTTGACGGTGTGATAGGCCCGCACAGCTCCCCGTGAACTAACTCGAGAGGGCAAGAGGCTCGGAATGTTGTTGCTTGTGGCAAACTCTTTCGAGTTTGTTTGCCAAGCAAGCAGCTCCTACACGTCTCTTTCTCTATGTCAATGCTAGGTAAACCTGTGACAAGTTTATTCTTGATCATTGTCTTCATTGTCTCCGTAAACATGCCCTAATCGTGCATGCCACTTAGACGATTCACTTGACTCGATCTGTAGACACTTGGGGTTCTCATGGACTTGTAAGCATACTTTTTATAATCTGTTCTTTGATCTGGTTGTCTTCACCATTAGTCCACCGAGACGATCGAAAAGCATCAGCATATCTCCTTTCATTCGTACTTCACATCCAGCTTTAGTAGCTTGCCCTAAGCTAATGATGTTACTCTTTAATCCTGGTATATAGTAAACAATGTGCATAATCTTCTTCTCGCCTCCTCCGAAGATAAACTGAATGGATCCTTTTCCTCTTATGTTGATACGGGAATAATCTCCAAACCTTACTTTTCGCAAGATTGTTTCATAAATTTTTATGAAGAACATACGGTTTCCACTCATATGGTTGCTTGCTCCATTATCGAGATACGAAATGTTTTTCATATCAAGGTCTGAATCAAAGAAGGTTGGATTCACTTTCTTTTCATTCAAATACACAACTTCATGCATCATTAGTTCATCTACTTCCTGTGTATCGTCAGCCTTCTTCTCAGCGGTTTCTTGTAGTTTAAGTAACTTATCGGGACAATCTGTCGCATAGTGTCCGAGTTTGTCACAGCTAAAACACGTGATATGAGATATATCTCTTTCTTGCCCGTTGTTCTGCTTCCAAGCTTCTCGATGTTGTTGAAAGTTTCCACGACCGCGACCTCTTCCTCGCCAACCACCACGTCCTCCACGTCTTCTGTTTGATCTGTTACCGTTGTAGCGACTTTGAGTTGTTTCAGAGTTAGCGTACATTAGTTTCCCTTGATCTTCTTGTCGATCCTCTTCGTCTTCACAGATTCTTTCTTCATATGCCTTTAAACGTCCAACAATATCCTCGAAGCTTGTTGTATTTAAGTCAAGAACTTTCTCAAGAGAAGCGACTATGTGAATGTACTTCCTTCTTGGTAAGCTCTTTAGAAACGTCTTTACAATCTTTGCTTCTTCTATGATCTCTCCTAGAGATGCAAATTTAGAGAAAATTTCATATAGTTTCCCAACAAAAGCATCAACCGTGTCTTCGTCCTTCATCTTCAATCGATCAAACTCAGCCATTAGTGTTTGAAGTTTCGCTTCTCTCACCCTTTCGGCTCCTATATGTCTTGCCTTAATTGCATCCCACACTGCCTTAGCTGTGTCCAGGTCTCCAACTTGTAGCGTTAAAGCTTCAGGAATGGATTGAAACAACAAGGCGATAGCCATGTTGTTTTTCTCTTAGGCTTTGCTCCCTGGATCGATAGCTTCCCATACCTTATGTACCTTGAGGGTAACTTTCATCCCCATGGCCCAGACAACATAGTTTGTAGAGTTTAACATCGGAAACTGAATACAGGATGGTCCGAGCTCCTTCATGTTCAACGCGGGTTCATCTTGTTTGAGGATTGACATCGTTTCTATGCTAATCTCGAATATGTGTGGCTCTGATACCAACTATAGAATCACACCAGCTTTAATAATAAGTTCTTCTCTTATTAATCACTCAAAAGATCACAAATCACAACTCGCAATTTTCTCTCACAATTCACAAGTGATGCAACACAATATGCATCTCAATATATAGGAATATATATCTCCTAAACCTAATAGTAATAATACGTTCTATATTTCCTAATCGTTTAGATAAACACAAAACGTATTAGGATTAGGATAGCTTATTTCTCAAGCTATTGGCAAGCTTAATCCAACATATTTAACATATTAGTTTTTCATACAATTTTGTGTTTTTTTTGTTTGTTCAACTGTATACTTAATCCAGCCACTAGAAAAATGGTTTTATATATTAAATTCGGGAGTGCCATAAATAACAAAAAAAAAAAAGAAATATACATTCATACGAGAAATTACCAACGTACACTAGTTCACTTTTATTCTTCTATAGGGTATGAATCCAAAACGAGCAATTAGCGATCATCACTTGTTTAGTTATTTGTTGCAATCATTATTACACATGCATAGAAATGGTATCTCGTAAAACGAAGAAGCAAAATTGAAAATGAATTTATTTTTGTCAAAAAAGAAATAGAATATGAACATAGACCTAAAACGCAATATACCAAATTACATGGAGAACTAATTAACCCAACTCTTTTCATCAGGCTGTTATTTTCACGCTCCTAGTTGTTTTTTTTGTGCAATCTTAATTACCTACGCTACGCGACTGACGGAAAAAAGAAAATGCACGTAGGTTTTTCCGGCATCGTTAATCAGTTTGAAATACAAGAGTCTCAGAAAATGACGAAAAACAAAAAAAAACAATAGGCTGGGAGAAGAAAATCAATTTATCTTATACCGTCAGATGAAAAAATTCTCACGACGACTCTCCGGTTTATCATGTGAGTCGGCTAATAGGAACGGCTTACTTGTTTGTCAGGTTCTTGACGTCGCTGTTTAACCGGCTTTTACCCGACGATATTTGTATGATTTTTTCCAATTTATTTATTTGTTTTTCGATATTTTTGATACATATCATCGCGTCTGCCTATATAAAGGTCATCGTCTCCTTTCTCTCTCTCCGCGTTCCACTTCATAAAAGTGAAGCGTCTTCCTCGTGCTCCTCCTCCGCTTCACCTTTTTCCCGAGAAAATTTGGAATGGGGGTGAGAGTAGCACCATACGCTTCTCCCTTCCTTCAATGGGCGTCTCATCCTTCCCCTTCTCAATCCCTAGCTTCCGGTGCCATATCATCACGCCGACACGACGGACGTTTCGTCCCTCAGAGACTGAACCGTTCGTCTCTCTTCGGAACGCCACTCCATCGCTCCAAGTCCTGCGAGCTACGTGAATCACCATCATCTAAACCGACCAAAACGCAGTCGTTTCGAAGAGTTTATAGCGCAAGCTTCTCCGACGAGGAGTTTTCTAAAAAGATCCAAGAGCTAACTCTCAGATTCAACGACGAGAGAGATGCGAACGAGATGGTCCACTTGTCCAGCATCCAAATGAAAGCAAACAGCGTCCATCTCCCTCTCTCCCTTCGTATCATAAAGAAGAAGCGACAATGGGACGAAGGAGTCAAACAAGCCGCGTGCGACTCAATGAGCAAAGCCTTCTCGTCGATGGTGTTCATGATTCAAGAGCTCCAAAGCTTCGCTTTACAGATGAGAGAGACTCTTTTCTACGAAGACTTGCAAGGGATCTTGGTGCGGGTTAGAGAAGAGATGCACGCATCGTTCGTCTGGTTGTTCCGACAAGTTTTCTCCGCGACGCCTACGTTGATGGTTTACGTCATGTTGCTCCTCGCCAACTTCACGGTTTATTCACTCGGTGCCAACTCTGCTTTAGCGGCCGCCGCTCCAACGACCACCACCTTGACAGAGGTAGCAACCGTCAGTGAAACAAACGAGAAGTTCGATTCCTCGGTGGTTAAATCGTTTTTTATACCATCTCCCACGGTCGACGGTAGCAACAACGGCGGCGGTGGAAACATCAGGCCGGTGTTAAGCGGGACAGATGGTGATGGATTCGATGTACCAGAAGGACCTTCGCGGTTGTCATCTTCGACATTTGGGTCAACGATTAGTGCAGACACATCAGTGTCGGGACAAGATGAAGTTAGGCTGTGGAACTCGATTGTGGAGGAAGCAGAGGAAATGCAGTATTCGAAGATAGACAATGTGTTGGATCACGAGACGAGGAAGCGGTTCGTGTCTCCTTTGGATGCTCGAGTGGAATCGGAGAAGGACATTGATTACTTCAGAACAGAGCTTCTCTACCAAACAGGACTGTCTCAAGAGCCTGATAATCCTCTGCTTCTTGCTAACTACGCTCAGTTCCTCTACATCGTCTCCTATGATTATGACAGGTAAATAAACATTTTTTACTTTCACATTTTGTTCATCTTAGATTTTTTTTTAGCTTCAGTAAACTCGAGCTAGGGTCGAATCTTCCTTTAAGATTCTTTTGTGAGCCTGCAAGTTGATGCTAACAGTCAAAAGCAGGAGCAGTGCTCGATGATATTTCTTTTCACTAGTGGGGGCATTTTTGTGGAAATTGAATTTATTATTTTAAAGCTTTAAATTGTCATAATAATTGATATATAACCGACCAATAGAGCTGAACCATTTATTTTCCTCTTCGAGTAAAGAAGTCGGAACATAAAAATATCTATTGGAATAAATAAAGGAATAAGTTTAGTTCTAGGCTTTGTTGAGTGTTTGAGGATCGATGACAGTGGAGTTTACGGTGGAGTTTTGAAGACTCTCAACCAAATTCCAATAAGAAAAAGGTTGATCTGTCCAAAAGTCTCTACCTCAGAATCTGTCCTCTAGATCTATTTCCCACCCACTCGAATTAACCCATGTGTTTTTTGTCATTTTGGCTTTAATTCATACCTAAATTATTACTTTTTTCCGTTTCACAAAAAAATTTTTTTTACACAAATTTAAAAATAATTAAAATAGATTTATTTTTTTGTTAATTATCCATAATTAACTAACAGTATTTAAAACAAATATATTTATTTACAAATTAATGTATTTTCGAATAAATATTAAATTTAAATTAAGTATAATTTATATTAAAATTTAAAAATGACATTTTGTATAACAACAAAGTGTCAAAATTACACCTTTTGTAAAACAGAGATATTTGTAATTTAGGTGATTGGTGTGGTATTTTATTAGACTATCTCCCAATATTCTTTTATTTGAAGAAAATATTGGTGTGGTATTTTGTCACAAAAATAGATCTCAAAAACTAAAATGACCAAACTATCCCCAAAACTCAACTCCTCAATTCTAAAACTTAAACCCTAAACCTTAAACCCTAAACCCTAAACCTTAAACCTTAAATCCTCCCCCCTGAACTCTAAACCCTAATGTCTAGATTAATTAATCTTAGAGGTGTAAGTGTATATTTACTTCTTTTGACAAAAACTTTTTTAGTTCTATCCTAGGGAATTTCTCTATAAGAAATCTTCAAATCTATCTATATATATAAAGTTGGTTTTTTCCCTTCTTATGACATGTGGAATGGGGGTTTGTAAACATGTGTTCTCATATTTTTTTTTGTATTTTAAATCATTTTTCTTTTAGATTATTGCAATTTGTTCCATCAATTTATAATTATGTACTATCTAATCATTCTCACACTTATTAGTCCCTAAAATTCAAGAAATAAATAAAATAATAAAAAAAATATTTTAAATATTTAATTTATTTACAATTAAAAATAGCATAAATTTTCACCATTTTATTATTTTTACTAATTTTTATTATTTCATTTACAAATTATATATTTATTTCACTATTAATATCATAAGATAATCAAACTAAGAATAAGAAACTAGAGCACCAACACAAATAACCAAGAAATCGGGTCAGAAGAAGAATAATAATCGAAAGGCCAAAGCCACCAAGAAACAGAACATATATGCCTAAAGCACCGGAATCACAATCAGTAGCTAAAAGATAAGAAACACCTCACAAACTAAACAAGAATATACAACACGACCATGCAAGTGAAAAACCACAAAGCTCTGGATAGAATGGACCAAAGCTCTAAGAGACTAACTCCGCACACGTATACAAAAGAAACATGGAAAGAAAAGAAACAACTTGAGGGAGGGAGAATGGAAGACAACCACCGAGAAATCAGAGACTAAACTTGAAACCCGAAATAACTCCAAGCCCATATAACATGCACGAACGAAAACATTATCCAAACCTCGAGTGGCAAACATGGTGAAAGGGAGAGCCACCAAATATGCGATGAAAGCTGCAAAGAGATGCGAGAATAGAGAGAGAAAGGGAGACGAAACGAAATCAGCAAACTATGAAGCCGTCCTCGAGCTATGAAAGAGAGCATAGAAGTAAGAACACCAAAAATTAGATTTTGAAAACAAAGACGAGCAGAGACTATTGACGGTAAGCCAACGTTGAGGAATACAACATCAAAAACGACTAAACTCTGATCTAACCAAGAAGATGCAGTTCCTAACATCAGCTGAAATCTAAGGAAGAAAAGGAGCAGTCAATATTGACTGGAACAACCTACAATGCCGTGAGAATCAACCGAAAAACTGAAAACTCATAAACCCGATCTACAACAAATACCATATAATCTCACAGGTGAAGAAGACAAGGAAGAACAAGAGAAAGATGTAAGTCTTTTTCCGGCAGAAAGGTAACGAAATACATAGACGGAGATGACTCAAGGTCAAAATATAGGGAGATGGAAAAAAACATCTTAAAAGTTATAATTTTCAAAAATATGAAAAAAATATAATACAATTTTGACGATGAACCCGTTAATCTTAGAATCAACAAAGTTATTGAAATTCAATATTCTTTTACATTAGATGCTCATTTCACTACTAACAAGTATTATACATACAACAACACATTATTCGAAAAACAAACACAAAATATATTAACATATCATCTATTACTACGTAACATACTAAAAACACCATATAATGATCTTAACAAATAAAAACGACAACATAATTACATTATCCAAAAAATCATGTTCTTAGCAATAATAAAAACAATATTCTGCGCGGACACCCCCCTAGTTTGATATATAACACCATTCACAACATCATTTTACTTTCAGAATTTTTATTTACAAATTAATTCCTAAATTTTTATATAGTTTAGGTTTATATGTAAAATATTAATATTTGTGTTTATGTTTTAATGAAATTATCAAGACATTCATCAAACATTTATAACTTCATATAAATCATTGTATATTTAATTAAAACTAAATTTATTTATATAATAAAAATCAATTGGGTAATTTAAAAAATAAAATAGAATAAAAAGATTACTAAAATTAAAGTAAGTATCAATAATATTTGATATATTATTTTTGAAAAAATGAAAAAAAAAATTGGAGAAAAATTTAAACTTATTTTGAGGGAAATCATTGGAAATTTTATTAATTTAGTTTTAAGTATTTTGGTATAGAGATGTATGAACAGTATATGTATTTATGAATTTGTTTTTGGGTTTTAGTTTTTTTTTAGATTCTCTGTTGGGATAATACTATTGGAAATTTTCTAATATCTGACACATTTGGATTCATTTTGAATAAAGTTCAGGTTTTCGGATAATTTTAGCTAATTTAAATACAAATTTCAAAATTAATGTGATTTGGGTAAATAATAATGATAAAAAGTAATTTTGTATATCTCAAATAAAAAATATTTGGTTACTTTGAATAGTTTAGTTTTTGGGTAATTTTTAATAAAATATTAGTTTACTAAGAAAAAAAAAAGATATTTAGTCATTTAGTTTATTGACATTATTCAGAAATTTTACTCGATTGGTTGGTTCATGTAATATTCCCAAGCCTTGACAATAAATATTGCCAAAATGTAGCATTTCTCTTCCAATTGGGTTAACCACTCTTTTTTTTTTTTTTTTTTTTTTTTTTTGTAAACAATTAACCACTCTTCTAACCAATCATTTTTGTTATCATGACTAATATTGGCTAGATAATTATGTCACATTCTATCACCATTACGCTATTAACAATCATCATATGATTCTTTGGGCTTGTATTCATCTCATCTTTATACGTTCCACATGTCGTACTTATCTCTTGTGAATTAGTGTCTCACGTGATTCCATATGATAACAGAGCAGAGGAATACTTCAAGAGAGCAGTAGGAGTGGAACCCAAAGACGCGGAGGCGCTGAGTAAATACGCCACGTTCTTATGGAGAGCACGGGACGATCTTTGGGCGGCCGAGGAGAATTTCTTGGAAGCAATCGATGCCGATCCCACCAACTCTTTCTACGCCGCTAATTACGCTAATTTCTTATGGAACACCGGCGGTGATGAGACGTGTTTCCCTCTCGACGAGTCTCACGAAGACAACATCTAGTCAGAACTGTCCAACATCAAGTCTAAACGTTCCATACCAACTAATGAATATATATACATAAATATGTGCATATAAGTGATGTATCTGCGTGTTTGCCATGGGCTATGTCCCAAACTAACCGTGATGAAAAGAGTTTTAATCATTTTTGGTTGTGCTTTAGCCTTCCACCGCTTCGGCTTTATGGGGATTCTCTTGCGCCTATGTCGTGGTACTATGAGGGTACATTCAATACATTTCGTTTATTTGGTTGGCAAATAGGATTTTGTCACATTACCAAAATGGTAACGCAGATTCAGCACGTTCGGTTCTACCTCATTTCTTTGCTATGTATTTGGTATGGCTATATCCTCTAAACCATTTGAACATTCCTAGTGTTATTAATTCTACCTTTTCGAGGTTTATGTGCAACATGTAAAAGCTTGTATTCGACCTATCGATAAAATTAACAGTCAAAACAACTCGTTAAATTCATGTGTTGGGCGTAACAGGAAAATATATGATAGCAGTTGGTCTTGGGTACTAGTCTGGTTGCGATATGGTAAACTCCAATGCCGTAGACAGCGTAATATATAGAATTAGGGAGGAGACCAGGATACATCATACTTGCTTGCCTTGAGACAGAATGTCTCACTTTTACCAAAGAAAATGCAGAGATCCCCAAGCAATCTTGCCTAAATACCATGAATCTTTTGGTCCTGTCGATGGAGATCAGGAAAAGAGTGACGGCTTTAGGAGTGATGGAGATTGGGACGAGAGTTTTTGAACACAAACCTGAGTAAAGGCCGTGACTGGACCACTCGAGCTTGGTTTACTAGCTCCTCCCTTCCTGCTTCCTAGGAGCCGTTGCAACTTGCAACTTCGTTCGACTTTCCAAATCTATCAGAAAATGAAATCGTATGATTTACACTCTTTCAATTCTCTAAAGCGACAGTAATTCCAAGAGATATTTCTTTCAACGTCAACTTTCTAACTAAAGCACTAAATATAATTTTAAAGTGTGGCTATATCATTACAATATTAACTTTTTCACATTCGCAGTTGTCTACCATATTCTTTCTTTAAACACAGGAAAATAAAAGAAGGATCAACTAGTGGTTAACTTGACCCCTCCCTCTATATGATTTGGTCTCGTGCTTATGTTTTTCAGTCAACAGCTATTAGATTCGGATTGTGACAGAGATACAATCTACTACTATACATCAGAAACTACTAAACTTCAAATGTTGCATTTGGACAAAAAAATTTAAATATCCATGATTCATTTGTCACATAACCTCTCAAAAGATGCTTGGATCATATTGAAATCCACCACAAACATTGTTTTCATCTAAACCGTTCACACTTCACAATTACTTCTGAACCAAACCTCACGCACAAGTTTGTAACACAATATAAACATACACACGATCATACGCTTACACAGTATAGACTATCACAAAACAAGGAAGCACAGCCCTTGGATTAAACACCAGAAGCTCCTCATCGTCGATCCTCAACAGGGCCCCACTCTTGCTCCCACTCCCTTGCCCAACCAGAGAATCATACCCACCACCACTCTTGTCCACGTCATCATCCGCAATCAAATCACACCCGACCCGACCCGCTACAACCCGACAAACCAGCATCGCCCGTTTCACGTTCATAAACCCAAACTCCTCCTCCACCTCCTCAGGAACCGCCACGTGTCCTCTCCACCCCGTCGCGAACGTCGCGATCCCGTCGAGCTTCGGCGAGAATCCGGATCCGATGATCCCGCAGATGCTGCAGTACTGATGACCGCAGAGACCGGAGCTACCGTTCTGCCCTAGGCTACACATGAACGTCGAGCAGTAGAATCTGAGGAGCTCGTTCCCGTCGACGACGCACCGCTCGTCGTCCCACCGTCCGTTCCCGCTGCCGCGAGCGGCTTTCGCCTTGACGAACTCGCGATACTCCTCGAACCTCGCGAGAATCTTCGGGCTGTTGTGGATTTTCAGGATCCGATGGATCTCCGGGATTTTCTTGTTGTCGCCTTGCTCCGGCCAGCCTGATTTGAATATGATCTTCACGATATTGGTGCTCGACTCGCCGTCGACGAGCTCCGAGACGGCGTGTTTGATCGCGATGTGGTGCTCGAGGAGGGTTGTTTTGGGGAATATCTCTCCGCACGTCGTGCAAGGGAATATCTCGTTGCGGAGAGGGAGAAACGGGGGAGAATCCGACGAGGAGATATCCGAGAAACCGTTTTCTGTACGGGTTTCCGGGTCGGGTTGTACGAGAGTGACGAGGGAGTTCTGAGACGATCTAGCGGAGGTCAGAGTCGTTAATGGGCCGTTAGGGTGTGTTTGGTTGCGGGATTTGGATATCCTCGTCGTGGATAAGAAAACCCGTTTTAAGTACGTCCAAGAAGAGGATAAACCGGAACCGGAAGTGACCGTTCTAAGCTTCTTCTTCCTCCTCTTCTGTCTCAAGTCACATCCTTTGGAGAAGAAGAAACAGCCGACGAAGAGAAAGAAGAGAGAGAAGAAATGCTGTCGTAACAACGACCCTAGTTTTCGCGCCGCCATTCACGAGGGTTGTTACTGAGCTTTTAAGACTTTGGAACTGGTCTGAAGAGAGAGAGAGAGAAGAAGAGGACGTTTTAGTGTTTTGCAGTTTTACGCCATTGGAGAGAAGTCAGAGTTGTAAAGAAGAAGAAATGATGGAGAAAAGAGTGTAAAGGTGTATGAAGACAGGAGAGATACTAAAGGTGTTGAAGAAGAGTAGGTGCGACGCTATTTTTATGTCTTTTTTTACTTTTTTATTTTTTTCTATTAGTATTTGCCAGAATATTTGTCTCCCCACTTAGATTTAATCTTTTTTGTATGTTTATACGAATCTTACGATGCATTGATTACTGTGTGTGTGCGCATATGAGTGAGTGCGCATTGTTTTTTCCTTCACTGGATTTATAGAATATGCCATGATCTCTCATGATCATCTTAGTTTTGTATTAACATAACATGGCTGTGTCCATCGAATACTCTCGCAATTTTAGATGAAAGTTTTCATTTGTTTCCTTTTTAAATAGTTAAACCTAGATACACAGATCAAACATCCGGGTGGTAGGTGAGTCCACATATGGACATTTTTCGGGTATTTAAATGGGCTCGTAAACAATGGATTCATATCCGCCTGGACATATATGGAATTAATATTTTCATACTAGAGCGAAATCGGTCTCTGGCATGAACCAGCATGACAACTTCTTCTTTAATGGAAACTACTAGACTACCACGATGTGGTTAAGTTTTCGTTTGTTCAATAAAACGTTAGCTAATTTTGTTTTCATATATTATGTACCACCAATTTAGTTAACCTTTTTTCTTAATCTAAGATCATCATTATACACATAAAAAAGATTAATGAACTTTGGTTAATGTTCCATTAAGAAATAACAATTTCAAATGAGGTCTGGGGTATTCATTATGGATATTTTACTTGACTTCACATATATTTACACAGAGAACTGATAAGTAAATGTTTTATTTTTTTTGTTTTTTGATAAACTATGTCTCTCTCGGTTTCGGGATGAACGCATTTAGTGCGATAGAGTGGATTGATTACCACACTGCCTGACCCGAGTTTAGAATACCTTCTGACTAATGTCATGGGGTGAACCGATCATCTGTTACGATCCACCATTTATACCACTTTGACCGAAGCTCAAGCCCAAACTGGGCAAGTGATGATAATTTATTTTAATTTTTAATTACTTTATACTTTATTTTTTTGTAGTTTAATTACTATATACTTTATAATCATTTTATTCTTTCTATTGATCATAATCTATTTTCCATTTGTTCTCAATTTTATAGTACGATGTTATCTACTACTCCCTCCGTTTTATATTGTAAGTAGTTTTAGGGAAATGTTTTTGTTTCAAAATGAAAGTAGTTTTCGTATTTCTAGGTAATTTTTATATTTATTGAATACAGTGTGACCAATCAAATTAAATAGACTTATTTTTTATTGGTTAAATTATATCTAACATATTTATTATAAAATACTTTTTAAAATCATAATAATTTTCTTAATTTTCGTGATTTTAGCCAAAACTACTTATATTACGAAACAGATGGAGTATTAATTATTGTATTTGTATAGAGTTGATGTATTTACAGAAGCTAAACTCGAAATTTTGGATGAGGAATCCAAGGCTACCGAATTATTTTATGAATATTAATATCTGGTTTCACAAATTTTTTTGCTTAGGATATAGACGTAGACAGAGGAACACGTGCACATGTCTCAGTTATAATCTAAGCTCATCAATGCATGCATATGTTTTCTTAGATCCATGCACATATCTACTAATCCATATGGTCGATCATAACTAATTAGTAAAGAAAATACAGGCTACTATATTACTGATAAATGTTTAAATTCAGGTTAGTATAGGCTTTTGTGATTATACAGAACATGACAAAAATATAGGTTAAGGTTTCGCTTTCAGGGGAAAAAACGAAATAACCAAGTGGCGCCACTTAAGGGTGCTACGTAATATCAAATGGTTTTATTCTTTTAGTAGTATATAATAGCCGAAACATGTAGAATGTAAATGTCATCACCTTCTTGTTTTATCTTAATCAATCGTGATTAGATGATGGTCGTTCCAAGCGAATACCACATTTGTACAAACGAAGAACGTATGTCTTTGCTTTCAATACAACTAATTAAAAGTTTTTGGTTATATATATGTCTTCTAGCTAATAAATATGGAAATAAAGAAAAACGGTAAGAAAGTTCGTGACGAATGATTGAAATGGTGAATGATAATTGAAGAAGTGGGCCACGTGAGGAAGTATGTACTTTTAAAGCGGGGCATTACGAAGCCCTTCCTGTCTCCATCCACATGGAAACGTTTGTTTCTTACGGTCTTGCCTTCTACTTTGGTGGTACGGTCCTGATAAGTAACATGCGACTGTAATTATTGTATTGTCTTGTGGGTGTGATTGGTAAACTTGTATCGTAGCATGGCTGCGCGCGGTTTATTGTGACTAATCGATCAAATTAATGGTAACCCAAAGTCGGAGGAGAACAAAGTGGTACGAAACCCTTACCGTTTTAATGTTTTATACCATCTATGGAATTAGATTTGAACGTTTTTTACTGAAATACTAAAACTTAGCAAGGTTTTCGCTTCCACCTTAATTATTACTCCCGTTGATCTACGTCTAGAATTGTCCGCGGACCATATTGCTCCGTTCCGCATGCAACACTTTCGTCATAAGTAGGTTATTTTAGTTTCATGATATAAAATACATTGGTGAAAACATAGATAGTTTATGTTTTTACTATGAAGAGTTATGTATTATACTGATATCAGAAATTTTACTTCGAGTTTAGATTTGAGAAGACCTCGTTACCACAAAAAGTTATATGTTACCTATGGAATTTGTATCAAAGGCAGTCAGTATTATTAACTTCGTCTAAATGGATAACGCATGCAGAAAGGAATTATTGGACGATAGACAATAATAATGATTACTTACATAAACATAAAATAAGCAAAAGTGATAGTCATAAAGCCTAAGCTACGGAGCACTTGAGGTTAGACAAGAAGGGACACCTTTGATGAGTAAATCTCTGCCCACAATCTTGCATCATTCTCATCCCTTGCTCTTGGACAATACAATTAATACAATAAAACCTAAAACGTTTTTTTTTCCTAATTTTGGTCTTGCTACATCTTTAGTTCTTTTTTTTCCCATATATAAATGATTCAATTATTGTTTTTGTACATTCACTAAATTACAAAACTTTAGGTAAGTGGTCATAGATGTTGGAGACGGCTTTATTAGAAGTATATGGTTTTGGGTTTGCGCATAGTACAACAGAATGTAGTTTATCATCTGACAGTTGGTTAATATGGGAAGAAATGGGCTAAACACAATATTTAAGATGGGCAGTAGATTATGGAGATATAATCATGTTCATGTAGTACAATTGGCTTTCACAAGCTTATATATTTACGACCATGCTATACCCATTAATTATTGCGACGAAGTACATTGTCAACTTCGGCTTAAAATACATGTGTGTGTTTTTTCCAATGTTTTAAAAACCGGACCGGACACTGACTCGGCGTATTCATTGGTTGATTGGTCGAACCGGTTTAACCAGTCGAACCGGTTTAACCGGTCGAACCGGGTTTTTATTTATTATATATTTTAATATAAATAAATATTATATAATTAATCATATATAAAAACGTCTTATGAATAATATCTAAAATAGCATCATAAAATAGATAAATAATATCCGTCGGAGAATGATAGAATATCTTAAACTTATTCAGCTGTATCATCTTGAGAGAATGTCACTTCATGTTCGGTACCTTTGATGTTAGGAGTTTTCAAGGCTCCTAAGATAAATGTTGTAGTATAGTGATTGTCGAACCAATTCTGAGGGATATCAAAGCACCGAGAATGCAAGTACTCACTTAATCTAAGTGCAACCAATGATTTAGATGAGTTTT
>NC_027751.1:13711710-13727263 GCF_000695525.1 Brassica oleracea var. oleracea
CTCCGGCCTTCGGGAGCGACCTCAGTGGGTCGCTCTGAGAGGTCGCTCCGGGCTTCGCTTCGTGTCGTCTCGCCATAGAGACGCGAGCGACCTCGGGGTGTCGCTTTGGGAGGTCGCTCCGAGAGGGGTGTGAGCTGCGAGCGACCTCGGTGCGTCGCTCTGGGCAAGTCGCTCTGGGCTTCCAACGGGATGAATATGGCGAGCGACTTCACGGGGTCGCTCCAGCTAGGTCGCTCTGAGAGGTGCTTTGGAGCGACCTCATGACGTCGCTGCGGAACCTCGCTCCCATCCTCTGCTCGTCCAATGATCACCTATTTCACCTCCTTTGAGCTCTAAATGCATCCAAACGTCCCCAAGAACTCCATGTGGCACTCCAACACCTGATAAAGACTCATGTATGCAAAATGTAACCTAAACATGGCTAAATCCTAGTCTATATGATCAAAATGCACATGGACGAATGAATAAGATAATGGAAATATGCAAGATATCAACCTTCTAAAACAAGAAAAAAAAATATGAAAAATGCATGTGTTAAATAATAGACATCATAGCCAAAAAAAACATGTCGTTTAAAAGAAGATGCATCTACCGTTCAAGTTCAAGGTTTCAGAACTTGCATCTTCTCCATCTTTTGGGGTTTCTTCAGTAAGTGCATTCTCAAGTTCATCATAATCTAGTTCAGCTTCTCCACTTTCTTCTACTACCCAGAACTCAGTTTTATTAATGGACTCATAATCAATCGGATCATATGACCTCTTTCTTTTTGAGAACCTGAACATATGAACATTTAATAGTTATATTCTATAATTTCATAGCTCTGTATTTGAACTTAAACTCACCTATCTTGCAGGCGCAAATTGTAATGAACGTAGACAAGATCATTGAGTCTCTGATGTTCCAATCTATTCCTCCTTTTTGTGTGAATTCTTTCAAACACAGACCAATTACGCTCACAACCAGATGATGATGCAGTTTGGCTAAGAATTAGAATTGCTAGCTTCTGCAAAACAGGAACATCATATCCAAAGAACTTCCACCACTCATCTGCAATTGAAAATTCTGCTTGAGAAATAATATTCCAAAGTACTAAATAAATAACAAAGAGAAAAGTATATGCAAAGACATACCAGGACGAGTGGTTTTCGAACAACTTAAAGCTGATGAATGTGAGAAGCTTTTCTCACGTTCTCTATACATTGTCATCCCCTCAAAGATCTTTGTTCTGTCAGACCCTTTTGGGTTTTCCATCAAATTTAACATCGCTTTCAATATCTCAGGCTTTTTTGAAAAGTTCTTTTGATCATACATGAAAGCTGGATTGAAGAAGTATGCTGCAGCATGAAGATCATGGCGCAACATTCTATCCCACCTGTTCTTTATGATCCTTGTATAAGGCTTATACAATTCCTTCTTTTTTCCAAATATCTTCTTGATGCCTAAACGTGCTCGATACATTCCTTCATAGACATATGGTAATGATGGCTTCTCATCAGTATCACAAACACGCAACAAGCGTATCATTGGAGCCATAATCCTTACGATCAACAAACAATGCTCCCACATGTTTTCATCCAAAACAACAGCCTTGACATATCTTGCTTTCTCTGTTTTCAGAAACTGCCTGAACTCTTGATCTACTACCAAAGCTTGTAAGTCGTCTTTATGTGCATATGCACTCTGAAGGGCTATAAAAGTGGTAGCAAAGCGGGTTTCTCCTGGACGAATGATTTCCCTCCAACCTTGCCTCTTCCTCAAAAAATTTAAAGTGGACTTATGATTGTAGACAAAGATAGTTACCTTTGAGACAGCAGAAACTAACTCTTTAACATTAGGCATGTTTCCCACATCCTCCAATATTAAGTTCATGCAATGAGCTGCACATGGAGACCAAGAAATATTTGGGTATCTCTCCGCAAGTAATCTACCTGAACCCTTGTAGTTAGGTGCATTATCAGTCACTAAATGAACCACATTTTCAGAGCCAACCATTTCCATCATCTCAGCAAATAAATTACACAAATTCTCTGCATTTGTGTATACATCAGATGCATCAACCGACTTGATGAACGTAACTCCTTTTGGACAGTACACTAAAAAATTGATCAGTGGTCTTTTTCTAGTGTCTTTCCATCCATCTCCCATCAAGGTACAGCCGGTGCTCGACCAAGTGCTTCTAAATGATTCAACAATCAAAGACACATGTTTTTTTTGCATCTCTTAATAACCCAACCCTCAAAGCATGATACGAAGGACCAGTATATCCATGTCCTAAATTAGCAGCTTTGCTTAACATAACTGGAAAGAATGGAGAGTTCACAGCGTTCATGGGAATGCAGACATCATAAAACCATAAAGCAACAGCCATATCAGCATCATGCACCTTTTCCCTGCTTTGTATAGATGCCTTTATACTTGGTTGAGTAGGATCACTCAGGCCTGTTTTAAAAAACCCATGTAAATCTTCACCTCTGTTTCTCTTTTTGGTTTGAGTAACAGATGGCTGAGAATGAATGCCTTGTCCACCAGCATTCAGGATCAGCAACAATGTTTATATCATCAAGTTATTATGTAGGATTAGCCTGATATAAAACCCTAATTACAATTTAAAATGTGTTAAAATAACAAACCGGGTTTTAACGTCAACCTGGGTCACCGGTTCCACCGGTTTTGAACCGAGTTGCCCGAGTTTAATGAAATCCGGGTTTTGAATCGAACCGGACTCGCCTTACTAAACGAGTCGCGGTCGAACCGGTTCGACCGGTCGGTCCGGTACGGTTTTCAAAACCTTGGTTTTTTCACAAACATGTACTAATATCCTGAGTGGCATGCTCTATTTATATGAATGACATTGTATACTTTTAAAAGCATCTCTAACAAACCATAAAACCCTCAAATTTATGGTTGTTGACTCTCTAAAAACCTTTAAATCCTTAAATTTTGAGGATCTAAATAGTGAAACCTCAAAATACTACTTCCTCTGTTTTTTAAAGATGGATGTTCTAGAGAAATATTTTGTTTCCAAAAGATGTATTTTTCATGTTTTTAAAGCGTATTTTGTCAACTAATAATGAAAAATTGTGTGTTTCAAAAATATTAATTACATTTCTTTTAATCCTATTGGTTTAAAAATATAAGAAATATAAAGTTACAAAAAACTATGCAATAACTAAGTTTTAATATGGTTTCTTAATAAGTGTGAAAATCCTAGAACATTCATCTTTAAAAAACAGAGGGAGTATTTACTATTACAATAAGTAAGAACTAACAAGTAGAATTATTTACCAAAAAGGCATTTCTCACTCATACAAAGTTAACCAAATCTTCTCTATTAAAAGAGAAGTACCATTTTTATCTACTATTTAGAAGTCTACTAGGACCATTTCATTAATCACATAATATGATATAATAATTAATAGGAATATTAATAATAAATTAATTTTAACTATAGATTTGAATTTTATTTTCAGTTATAACAAAATCTGTTGAGAAAAATCTAACAAAATCCTACTAAATTTTTAAATAATTTTTATTTAATATTTGTTTAATTAATTTCGTAATTAAATAATATAATGCTTTCATTTAAATAAATTATCATCTACCACTAAAACGGGTTCAAATTTTTTAATCATGTCAGATTTGTTTTATACAAATGATGTTATTAACATATGTTAAAAATTTATTTCTACAGCTATATATTTTCAAAAATCATATGTTGAAGAATATTTTTTATTTGATGATTTCAAATTATGAAAACTCGAAAACGTAATAAAAAGGGTAAAATGTATAAAACAAACCCCTATATTAATAAAATAATAAGAAACTTAAACAATAAAATTAAAAAGTTATAAAATACTAAACACTAAAATATAAATTGTATATTTAAATTTATATAATAATATTAAAATTAAATATTTATTAAATAAAAATATACCCGCACTATGTGCGGGATAAACTCTAGTATAAGTAGTATAGTGATAGTAAATAGTATCACTATTAATGTTTTGTCAACTACTCTGATATTTGTTTTGTCAACAAACCGACAACCAAATATGGCTATTAATGTTTTGGACGGTTAGTTTTTACGTAAAAATATATACCCGCAATAGATTTTAATTAAATTAATTTCCGGATTAAATATTCTTTGGCATCTTTGTTAACGCAATTAGTGGTGTATAGTTTTACCTTTGGATCCTGCCTTTATCCCCACATAAAAGTCGGTCATTGTTCATATCTTTAAATATTATATGACGTACGGATAATAAATATTTGTAGGCACTACTGAATTATTTGCATTTCTATTGTTTTGATAGGCCTACTTCAAAGTTCATAAGGTTTGCCTTTCCTTTGACTTTTTTTTTTTCACTGATGTTTATAAACAAGGTGACAAAATTTAAGAGGGATGGTTACAACATAAACCCAAAAAAGCCTCAAACAGGTGAGGAGACGGAAAGGATAAAACAACGATTAAGACAAACTTATCAAACCGGTAGAAGATCATTAACTAAAGTGTTCTTAAGCCAAAAAAGGTAACCCCTAGCCACATAAGAATGTAACCGGGCTCCATAAGAAGCACTTTCACCAATGTGCGATGCACCAAGATTGGTTTTACGAAGTTCAGATTGAAGCTTCCAACATGGAATGGATGATAGCGCCAGATTTATCTCTAAAACTTGAAATGCAAAAGATGGCCAGGCTTTAGGTCCTGTAACAGCTCCAATCAAATCTTTTGCTTCAGTACCAAAGATAACATTAGAGAACTTTAAACTAGACATACTATCAATAGCCCAAAGTAAGCATTGAAGCTTTGCATCATCAAGACTATCAATCTGAGCAAAAGCATGACGGCTATGAAGTAGAACCTTTCTTTCATAGTTTCTTAGTATCCAAGAAACTCCAACAATCTTAGCTTTCTTGTCCCAAGAATATGCTAGATTGCATTTAACCCAAGAAAATGGAGGAGGAATCCAGATTTGATGAGAAAGCTCATTAGTTGAGGGATGGCAATTTTCTATTTCAGCTTCAACTCTTTGAGCTATAAACCAGAGGTCGGCCTCTTCTTTAATTTTTTTAACAGTCTCCAGGGGATTAAAGCATTTACCCTCAAACAACATAGAATTTCTTCTTTTCCAAATATGCCATAGTGTCCAAGGAAACCATCTAGCAATATCTGGAGGCAAGGAAGAAGACTTACTTGTTTTAAGTAGATGATGAAAGTTGGAAAACAGAGACCTCGAGGAGAAGTCAGAACAGGACCTTGGGAAGTTTGAAAGTGCCCAAATTTGACGAGCCACATCACAAGTAAAGAGGAGGTGATTAATAGACTCGCCTTCTAGTCCGCAAGCTTGGCATCTTGAATCAACTTTCATACCTCTTGATAAGATCCTATCAGCAACTGGAAGAGCTTCTGAAAGGACTTTCCAAAGAAAAGTTTTGATTTTTGGAGAAGTTTTTAAAGACCAAACCTGAGCTTTAAGGATATTAATCGAGGGCAAGGCTTTGGCTTCATTATGTAACTGGCCATTTGTGATCTGATTCTGCAGCCAGTAGCCTGATTTAACTGAGTACTCTCCACTTTTATTATATCTCCAAACCCAAAAATCTTCTTTAAACACCACAGGTCTTGTCTTTAGAATAGAAGCTCTATCTTGAGGATAGAAAAGAGCTTCCAGCTTCTCTTTGTTCCAATCTCTGCTGGAGTAGTCAATAAGATCACAAACACGAAGATCAATATCGATAATTGGATTTTTTATCAGAGGTCTTCGTGTATTTCCATCCTTGATCCATGAATCAGTCCAGACATTAAGAGAAGAACCATTCCCAACCATTTTAGTAATTCCTTTAGTCAAGAGATCACGACCATGAAGCACACTTCTCCAAGCAAAGGAAGGCCTTGAGGTAAGAGAAGCAGATAGAAAGTCTTCATTCTCAAAATATTTGCTTTTCATAACCTGAGAATACAGGGAGCTTGGGTTTTGCAGAATAAGCCAAGCTTGTTTAGCTAATAAAGCCTGATTAAAAACTTCAATATCTCTAAAACCCATCCCCCCTTCTTCCTTTGAGAGACACATATGATCCCAATCAACCCAATGAATCTTTCTTTTATCTTCAGAGGAATTCCACCAAAAATTTGAGATTGCAGATGCTAGAGATTCACAAGTGGTTTTAGGAAGTTTAAAACATGACATAGCATGAATAGGCATGGCTAAAGCTATTGTCTTGATCAGAATATCTTTTCCACCTTGTGATAGAAGTCTAGCAAACCATCCAGAGAGTCTAGTTTTTAAAGAATCGTGGATATACCTGAGCATGTCAACTTTAGAGCCTTTAAAGCATTCAGGAAGTCCAAGATAAGATCCCATTCCACCTTCTTTTTCAATCCCTAGACTCAGTTTAATCTGTTCTTTCATTTCAACATCTACCTTACTTCCAAAGGCGATAGATGATGACTTACTTGGATTTACCATTTGCCCTGCAGCTTCCCCATACACTCTCAGAATTCTTTTTAATTCATCATCCTGAAAAGAGTCAGCTTTGCAGATAAACAAACTGTCATATGCAAATAACAGATGATGGAGAGAAGGACGTGACTCAGAAAACTGAATGCCTGAGATGCGGTTCAGGGCAGAAGATCTCTTTAGTAAGTGAATCAATGCTTCAGTACATAGAACAAAAAGAGAGGGAGATAAGGGGTCTCCCTGTCTTAAACCTCTCTGAGGAACAATGTATCCATGAGGTTTATCATTGATCAAGACTGAATAAGTAACAGTAGTTACACAAACCATGATCCATTGTATCCATTGCTGATGAAACCCAAGAGCTTGAAGCAAGGCTTTTAAAAACTTCCATTGGACCCGATCAAAAGCTTTCGACGTATCGGACTTAATAGCCTTTCCTTTGACTTCAACAATGTTGCCAATTCATGATATTTTCTTAATTCTGGAAAAGTTGAACAACTAACAAAAGTGCAATCTCGCAATTTCCGGCCTGTAAGCTTATTTATCTGGGCCACACATGGGCTTTATGTTAAGCTCAGATTCTGAGTCTGGTTTATTACCTCCTCCAATAATTCAGTTAACCGTTACTTCCCGTTAGATTATGACATCTTCACCCAACCAATACTGGAACCACACGTGTCGTCAACTCAGCCACGAACTTGAAAAAAAAATCTATTCACTTCTCTTAAGAAGAAAAAAAAAGAAGCGAGAGACTGAGAAGAAGAAGAGGTGGAGACAAGAAAAAAAAAACTCTAACTCGCCATGAACGCGAGAGCTCTTCTCTACTCTCCGAACCTCCACCCTCTCTACACTTCAAATCGTCCACCTGAGACCTCTCCTCGCAACCGCCGGACTCTAAAACCTGATCCGAAGTCGCTACGTGTATGGATTCACCAGCGGAACAGGTCCAGCGTTTTCCGGGTGTTAGTTCGGAGCTCCGACAAGAGAGAGAGCAGTAACTCGTATGCGGAGACTATAAAAGAAGGCCGAGAGATAGTGAACGGAAACGGCGTCGTATCGGATTCGCTAAGCTCGGTTCCATGGTGGGAAGAGTTTCCGAAGCGGTGGGTGATTGTGCTTCTCTGTTTCTCAGCTTTTCTTCTCTGCAACATGGACAGAGTAAGTTTTCCTTCAGTAGAATTTAAAAAGGATTTGCTAAAATTAGGATTTCTTGGAGTTGCTAATTTCGGACAGATGATGTTTTTGACAGGTGAACATGAGCATAGCAATACTTCCCATGTCGGCTGAGTACGGTTGGAATCCAGCTACAGTTGGTCTGATTCAGTCTTCCTTCTTCTGGGGTTACCTTCTCACTCAAGTAAGCTTCGTCTGTAACCAATTTAGTAAAAATATTTAATAATAAACCATTTTTTTTAACAAATTTAGGACCTTATGTTTACGTAATTTTCTTCAAAAAATTTGGGGACTAGAAGCAAATGTTTCATTCTGCTTTGCCCATGACCGGTCCTGGTCTTCACTATTGCATAGATTCTTTTCTTGGGACGAAACTAATATCATATATTGTGGTTTTGGTTCCAAAGATTACTAGAGTTTCGGCTCAGAAACTGCTAGCAATTCAAATAAAATAGATTTTGAGCATTTGAATCAATAAGTGGGTACTTGTTGATATGACAGATAGCTGGAGGGATATGGGCAGACACAGTAGGTGGCAAAATGGTTCTTGGATTCGGCGTAATCTGGTGGTCCATCGCTACAATACTTACTCCTATCGCAGCCAAACTCGGTCTCCCGTTCTTGCTCGTTGTTCGTGCTTTCATGGGAGTTGGCGAGGTTTGTGCTCAGTCTCTTACATGCTATATCAGTCTTGGATTGTGTGTGGCTGATAAAGGAGAGGAGTTAAGATCTATCTTATCTTTGGTGTCTTCAGGGTGTTGCGATGCCTGCTATGAACAATATACTATCCAAGTGGGTGCCTGTGCAAGAGAGAAGCAGATCCCTCGCGCTTGTTTACAGCGGAATGTACCTTGGATCCGTCACCGGTTTGGCATTTTCGCCTTTCTTGATTCATCAGTTTGGTTGGCCTTCCGTGTTTTACTCTTTTGGGTCGCTTGGAACTGTGTGGTTGACTCTCTGGCTAACTAAGGTTAGACTTCTCTACTGCTCTTTAACTATTTTCTGGATCCGACCATTAATGTGTGTTGTTACTTAACTATAGGCGGAGAGTTCACCAATTGAAGATCTAACGTTGCTTCCTGAAGAAAGGAAGTTGATTGCAGACAACTGTGCCAGCAAAGAGCCGGTGAAGTCGATCCCGTGGAGGTTGATATTGTCGAAACCGCCGGTTTGGGCTCTTATTGGTTGCCATTTTTGTCACAACTGGGGAACGTTCATTCTCTTGACCTGGATGCCAACTTATTACCATCAAGTCAGTTATATCACTGTCTTTTATTAATGTTTTGTCTTTTCTGATTATAAAGTCTCATGGACATTGTGAGAGGCAGGTGTTGAAGTTCAACCTAATGGAATCAGGACTTCTCTCAGTTTTTCCGTGGCTGACAATGGCGATTTCTGCAAATGCTGGAGGATGGATCGCTGATACACTCGTTAGCCGAGGTTTCTCCGTTACGAATGTCCGCAAGGTACCTGTGTGTGTGTGTATCCACTTCTTCAGTCCTTTTCAAATGCAAATCTAGTTAAAGGAACTCTTTTATTCTATGATGGATTCACAGATAATGCAAACAATTGGGTTTCTTGGACCAGCGTTCTTTCTAACACAGCTGAAACACATTGATTCTCCTGCAATGGCCGTTTTGTGCATGGCTTGTAGCCAAGGGACTGATGCCTTCTCCCAGTCTGGTTTGTACTCTAACCATCAAGACATTGCTCCAAGATACTCTGTAAGTGCAATCAATCACTCTTTGTAAGTCTTAACCAAACCGTGTCAGGGATGTTGATGTTGCTGTTGTTGTGGTCAGGGAGTGTTACTTGGTTTGTCTAACACAGCTGGAGTACTTGCCGGAGTTCTTGGCACAGCCGCCACTGGTCACATCTTACAACACGGTTGGGAACACTTCTTGATTTCTTACAAAGCTTTGTTAAATATTTTTAAAAATTCTTACCAATGAACGAAACTAAGAATGACATTGAATACATCAGGTTCTTGGGATGACGTTTTCACGATTTCTGTCGGTCTTTACCTTGTCGGGACTGTCGTTTGGAACCTATTTTCAACCGGAGAGAAGATCATTGATTGATCCATTCCGAGAATAGTGACAAACTAGCGAATAGTTCAGCTCCAAGACCTTTAGGTGGCCAGGCTCTAAATATACACACATATTACAAGTCTGAGAGCTTGCCGGAATATCCTTTTTGCCGGAAAATTCTTAAGGAATTTCTACTTGTCAATTTAGGCTAAACGCACATGAATAATACTTGTCTAGATTAAAGATATACAGATGATTATTTTTTTGTACATAAACAAAGCTCATACTTTCCAAGCTTCTCAAGATCACTTACATAGTCCTCTCTTATACTCTCTACATAGATTTTAGTATATATAGGATATTACATGCAGTTTTTAGCCAACGAGCGACTGAGAAATAGAGTCTTCGAAATTATATGGGCGTAACTAAAAGCTTAAGATGTACGGCCACTGGCAGAACTTGATCTTGTGAACGAGGTCGAGGAGTTTATGAACTGTATGCAGTCTTCTATAGCCTCTGATCTACATGTATCATTCGCCACTGAGATGACGGAAGGCTGAGATCTACCGGTGGAAGAAGACTTCAACGGTGGAGGTCTCTTCTTCTTATTCTTCCTCATCACAACTAGACGTAACCCTTTGACGAATTTACAGCTGAGATGCTTGATCAGTCTTGCTGCGGTGACTTCTGTTTTCCTCGGCAGCGTCAAGCCACAGCTCGTTGTGCGTCCCGGATTCTTACCATAAGGTCTCTTGGCTGTGGATTGCTTACCAGAGGTTACTGGTTTAGTGTTTGCACTGCACTGTTTTGTTTCTGTAGCTGACATGTTGCAAGAGAGTGAGAGCAGTTTACGAGGACAGAGTTGAGAAGACTGAGGGACTATTTTATATATAAAGGGAATGATGCTGAAAACAGTTGCCTAATGGAGTTCAGAAAGAGACCAATAAAGTATTCATAACGACATGATTACACTTGAGCTATGATTACTCTAGACGCTAAAAGCATATACAGATAAATTAAACAAATAGATGCGTTCAATTTAATAATTATATAAGATACTTTATGTGAAATGAATTGTAATAACTATCAAATGCAAAGATTGAAAACCTCTGGAACGCCGAAATTTGGATAACAAAGCTAGCAAAAGAGCTACATTTCCACTATGGAAAGTATGAGGTTGGTCCACAAAGGGAATAAAACCGTTTGTTTAAGCGAAAGAAAGGTTCTTTCGGTATGGTTCCTCCCTGATGATCACTTAGGTCCGTGTGTGTGTGTGATCGCAGATGCCTTCCTTTAGCCTGAGGCTACTAAGAAAGAGAAGAAAGAAGAAAAACCACGTCAATGGTGAGTACACCAATGTCAAAAAGTAAACAGTAGCCAAAGCAGCGTTATGGCTAAAAATCATACTCTGGATTAGTGTTTACATGTGAGAACATACCATTGGGAGCAGAACAATAATCTATTCATGACTGGTCAATATTAGGAGGTTTATTGGAACCAGAATTTGGAAAGAGTTAATTGATTTTAGAAGTTGATAGATTTTTAAAAATTTAGTAGATTTCACAAATGTTTCCTAATTTCTATAAAATATTTTGTATTGATTTCTATAGATTATTATTGATTATTAAGAATTTGCACAATATAGTTTTTCAAAAAGTTTTTTCTTCTAAGGTACAAAAAAAGTTGTTGAAATTTTCAACAATGAATTTCGATGAGACACTATTATATTATCGTTTGGTGTGTTTACATACACAAATGCGTTTTATGGTATTGGTTATTTGTGTTATGCATGGTTTGTTCTTAATTATGTTGTGAAAATAATCATTTTTTATCTTCATACTAGATGACATATTTTTAACAGTCTTGTTTTCATTGACATTTTTTTTGAGACACCATTCATACAAACGGAAAATTATGTTAGAAAGCACAAAATACGAAACTTACCGACAAAAAGATCTTCTGAAAATCACATGTCAAACAAGAAAAATATCATAAAGTGTGGGAATGTATTTATTAGTACACAGATTTCAGAAATCTTATGAGTAGGCATGCTATTTTCAAAATCTAGCTTATGGGTAAAAATATAAAGAATTTAGTTTCCAATAACCATATAATTTAATAGAATAGCAAAATCAATAAAAACTAAACTTTTTGAATAACAAAGGATTTGAATAGAATTTAAAAGTCTTTAAACCAATAACAATGGATTTTGGAAAGACTTTTAAAATCCATAAACCAATAACCATGAATTCTTAAAATTTTATAATTCTTTAAAAATTCTTAAACAAATAGCCCCTTAGATTCGAGTGGCAGATAATCGATATTTATGCCATGTTTCAAAATGCAAACATGTACAAAAGGTATACAAGATCTACTCAATTAAGTTGTAGAGCAGAGACAAGTTCCATGAAAAGATTAGAGACACTATGTTGGAACATGATGAGCTTTTTTGGTCATCATACATGACATTCCCCAACGATAACTTACTTCGGAACATGATAACTCACAAGCCACAAATGGAGAAAACTCACTGAACACTCAAGAGCTGTATATACATTTTCACACTTGATTGAGTATATCATATATGATTTACACAGGGAAAAGCAAAGAAAACAAAAGCTATCACGTTATTGATCTTCAAGCATTGTTGACTAACAAAACCTCTGAACCTAAACTCAGATTCTGATCCAAGAACCTCCTAACTTCATCTTCGTCTTTAAACCTCTGCGGCACAACAAGATCACTATCCAAGTTATACCAGACTGCATTGATTTTCCTCATCACAACCCAATGCCTGCTTCTCCAAAGCCCACCGTATCGTTTCACCGGAACATTCAGCACAACACCCATTAAAGCATCTGCATCAAGATCGATCGAAGAAGCTCCATGACGCTTATCATGCCAAGCAACACTCTTGCCTTTCCCTTCCAAAGCTGCGATCATCACGTTTACGTCGTAGTTCCCTGTGAGCGTGTTGTGGTGAGGCTTGAGGAGGAAGGAGAGAGGCGTCGTCCACGTTTCTTTGTTCGGATCATCGGCCACGAGTTTCTCCGCGATTGAGTTCAAGCTTTCCCGTGTGAATGCGTCCTTGTACTACACTCAAAATCAAAATCAAAATCAAATATCATCCTCGGTGATTCGATACTGAGAAGGAGAGATCGGATCACCTGAAATAGATTGTTGAGGGAGTGCAAGAGGCAAAATTGAAGTCTTTGTCGCTCGTGATAGATCTGAGATTCGCTTCCCTCCATCTTTCCGCCGGAGAAATTAGGCTTTATCTTGAGAAACTAAGACGTCACGCCGGTAAGAGTGAAGACGATAGAATTGAACTGTGTGCCGTTTGTGGTTAACTTAAGTATATAACGTACAAGACGTTTTTCTTCGCTGGTCACTAGTAACTAAAGAACAGCAGAGCGTCCTCGGTTTGCTTAAGTAAACACTCTGCCGTCTCCTCCTTTTATTGGCTTTATCTATATTTGTCTGCGGCTCTTGATTTTCTAGTTTCTATGCCTCATATTCTGTGATCTGACTAGTTGCAAATCACGCTATAATGTAAATACTACAGTTGGATCCAAACTATAACATTCTTGGGTCCCATTCTATATTGTAAATACTTTTTTATTTACCAACAATAATAGTCAGAAACCTAACACAACCTGTTGGTATATAGTCTACATACGAATGTATAAGATTCTGTACACAAGTATTGCATCCTGTCCCTTCTGCACATTATGTAGAAAATGTTCAAATGACATATCCCAATGGTTTTATTTACTTCTTTAGCAGAAACATTAACCACATGTTAAAGGAAAGGCTGTCATATATATATATATATATATAAGCTGGTAGCTGAGGCTCTGAATAATTTGGTGATCTCCGAGAAAGGCGTAATGAATAGTAATAGACCTACTCCTGACGCCAAATGGTTCCTTTGGCATTTTGTAGGTACTACAGTCTTTTTTTTTTTGTTTTCTGATCAGCTAAATGAAAATCAGATTGGTACATTTGACATATTCAGATTTGCCCAGAAGATGACAGGAACTCTTTTATTTCATCCGAAAGTAATGTTTCCCCCTCTTTTATAGCTGCAACAAAGCACAATCAATACTGATATATTTGTTGTAAAGCTTGTCTTGAGATTAAAAAAAAAAGAGTAGAACAGCCAAAATAACATTTTAAAGAAGAAGAGCATGATGAAAACTGTATCCATGAAGATAAAAAGAGAAAAGAAGTATTCTTTAATCAAGTTTCTGAATGACTAACAATATATAGCAGCAACTAAAACAAGAAAAAATATTGAAAAAGAGGTGATGCAATTAAACAAATAACATATTATTGTAGAAAGGGTAATTCCAATTCCCGATTTTCTTTTTCACATGATCGAGCTTCTTGGCCTGCTTCCTCTTCTTGTCTCTCCATGCAATTTTGTTTGATTTGCACTAAACTTGGAACATACGAGTTGGGGCACACAGCTGGAACATAATCGTTAAGAGGGTTAGTTGCTCCAAGATCCACTGATTTAAAGAAGTCGTTCTTTCCAATGATGTAAGCTGCGTTGTAGTATTCCTCCTCGGTCTTAAGACTTGTCATGCCAGTCAACACTAAAAAGCACAGCGCGTTTAGTGTCTTCATCAATGAAGAAACTATGAGCTGTAAAACAAGGGATAGCTTCCAAATCAATTTTTAAAAAGTTGCTCCACAACACCTCATTGGGCTCAATCTTAGTTGTAACCCAAATTCCAATCCCAGATATATGACCGCCCATATATAAAGCCGATAGTTTCTCTTCTCCAAAAGAAGAGATAGGAGTTGACTTATAATAACTATTGTCACGAGACCAAGGCAGTTGAAGATACTGTCCAAATCTCTCTCTTGAGAAATCAAAACAGATAAAGTAATTATTGGTTGTCTCATCAAATCTATCGTAGTCCACAAAGTAAGTATTTCCTTTCAGCGATGTGCTGTAAGGTACGTACTCAAAGCCCCAGTCTGGAGTGACATCAAGATCAAGAGTCCTACATGAATCAGATTTAAAATCGTAGATTTCAAATTCTTCCTCACCATAATCGATAATATACCGCAAGATTTTGTGGTTACAACTGTTGTTGTCGTATCCGAGAGCATATGTGTCTAACCTGTTGTAAGGTGTTGTTCTTGCTGGTGTATCCACCTTGTTTGTCCCAAATACGGGTTCCACACCATGAGGCTTTGGATATCGTTACTTTTGACATTGACGCATAACAACAAGCCGTTGCAGACAAGAACTTTAGATATCTCAACTTGATTATCTATCTCCTTCACAGCAAATTCTTCTTCATGGAGATCGAATCTCAATGAACACAGCTTTGAATTCTTTCTCATGAACCCTACAAACTGCTGATTTGCTTTTGCTTTGCATAAAAGCCGAGATTTGGATAAAGTGTTCCATCTTTTGCAAGTTGATCTTACCGCTCCTAGAGATGTTATAGGAACCCTTATGAGTATCTCTTCTACCAAATCTGTAACGGCCCGGTTCCTAACCCAAAAATTTCTTAAGAAAAGTCTGTTAAGACTGCAGCCCATTAGGGTAAATGACCTAGGGTTCCCTCCTTTTTCTATAAATGAAGATGTCTCCTCTCATTTTTCTCTCATTCTGAAACTGGAGCGAAGCTCTGCAGAGATTTAGAGAGACTAGGAAACCCTAGCCGTCAAGCTTCTCTTTTCCTTTTCTCTCTTCTTCTCTCACGCCTCTCTCTCTCTCTCCCTCTCCTTTCTCTTTCCGTTGGATCTCTTCCTCTCTTCTCACTGCGAGTCCCCCGAGATCAAGCCGAGCCGCCGGTGGTGGTGGTCATCCAAGTGGTGGGTGATCGTCCGAGTGTGGTGATGGTGGTGGCTGTGTGGTGTTGTGGTGGT
>NC_027751.1:13727344-13727881 GCF_000695525.1 Brassica oleracea var. oleracea
CTTGTTCCAGATCCAGATCTAGGCTAAGGTGGAGTGTCTTGAACCCATCTTGTTCCCATGTACTGTATACTCCTTTATGTTGGAGTTAGGTTTGATTAGACCCTGTTTGAGAGTTAGGATGATAGAACATGGTTATTACTAGGTTGATAGATGAATGGACCATGATGCATAAGAACCCTCGTACTGTTAAATGGGACTTAATGAATTGTCTTGTGTTGTTGTGGTGATGATTGATTGATAATCGATACTTGTATGTTTGGATGTGTAGCCCCATGAGTGGTTTGTGATTAAAGCTAGGATGCTAGAAAGAAGTGAATGCTAAGATGATAGATGACTACTGATTGTTATTGATACTGTAAGTGAAACCTGAGTGTTATGTGTATTGTGTGTGACACCGATAACGGGTGGCGTCTAGTGAATGAGTTCAAGTACGAGTCTAAGTATAAAGGAAAGTGAATGAGAATGAGAATGGATAAGTGAAAGTGAATAAGGATGTGAAAGGATAAGTGAATGTATAAGTGAATAACGTTAAGGTTA
>NC_027751.1:13727990-13729910 GCF_000695525.1 Brassica oleracea var. oleracea
TAGCTACCCACGGAAAAAAGAGAAAAGATGAGCCAGCCGCGAGAGGCGGGATATAAAAACGTGCATTGTAGAGTCCTTAGTTCATGGTCGGGTATCTGGGTGTTAAAGGTGTCATAAGATTGAGTCGGTCTTGTATGTCGAGTCGGTTAAGTCTATGGTTGACGTGTGTGAATATGAGTGAGATCATTGTACTGATTGATCGCTAGGTTGTTAGAAATGTATAGAATTGAATGTGTGGAAATAAATGAGGATGATATGAAATGTTAAGATGCATCAACTGATTGTAGTGGCTAGTCAGCCCTAGTTCCCGCATAGAGTAGTATAGAGTGTCATGCGGGCAGGCTGGTCTAGAGTCACTTCACTGAGTAACTTGTTGTTCATCCCTCCCTTTCCATTTCCCTGTGCGCAGGACTGTAAGTAGAAGTATATGGATGTGAGTGTGACGGTATTTCAAAGAAGGTTATGCGTCCGTCGACTCTTGGGACCAGTAACGGGACACGTATAGTTGTCTAAATGAGTAGACACGTATCCATAACGCTCTTTCAATAACCCCGGTCGGACGCCGGGGGATCGGGCCGTTACAATTGGTATCAGAACGGGTTAAGATCCCTTACTTCTGTTCTAAGATATCAGCATTTCCGACGTTTAAAAAAAAAAAAAAAAAAAAAGATTTGTTTTATTAAAAAGAAAAAAGTTTGTGAAAATTTTGATTGTTCTAAAAGTTCCGTAAACGATTTCAAAACCACCCACTACATCTATAGGTCTATTAATGTTTTGATCAGATCCATTTTAGTTCCAAATTTTCTTTCTCAGCTTAATTCATTCATTGGTTTTTAGAAAAAATCCTGAGCAAAGTTGTTCTAGCCTTATATGCCTCCCTTGTATGATATGTGATTGTGTGAGTTCATTTCGAAATCGGATGTTAAGTTCGGAAGTCTAGGGCTTTGGAATTCGGGGACAAATTCTGATTAACAGGAGGAATTGTAACGGCCCGGTTCCTGGCCCAAAAATTTTCATAAAAGAATGGGCTTCTCTACAGCCCATTTGACAAAAACCTAGGGTTCGCTTCACCCTTTCCTATAAAAAGAGATGCAGCCCCTTCTTTTCTCTCATTCTAAAACTTGAGCGAAGCTCTGCAGAGATTTAGAGAGACTTGGAAACCCTAGCCGTCAAGCTTCTCTTTTCCTTTTCTCTCTTCTTCTCTCACGCCTCTCTCTCTCTCTCTCTCTCTCTCTCTCTCTTTGTCTCTCTGTCTCTCTCTCTCTCTCTCCCTCCCTATACTTTCTCTCCCCATGGATCTCTTCCTCTCTTCTCACTGCGAGTCCCCCGAGATCAAGCCGAGCCGCCGGTGGTGGTGGTCGTCCAAGTGGTGGTAGGGTGATCGTCCGAGTGTGGTGATGGTGGTGGCTGTGTGGTGTTGTGGTGGTGACCATATCTCGTCTCTCTCTTGTTTACTTGTTCCAGATCTGTTCAGATCTCATCCCCTTTGTCTCTTGTTCTAGATCCAGATCTAGGCTAAGGTGGAGTGTCTTGAACCCATCTTGTTCCCATATACTGTATACTCCTTTATGTTGGAGTTAGGTTTGATTAGACCCTGTTTGAGAGTTAGGATGATAAAACATGGTTATTACTAGGTTGATAGATGAATGAATCATGATGCATAAGAACCCTCATACTGTTAAATGAGACTTAATGAACTGTTTTGTGTTGTTATGGTGATGATTGATTAGTAATTGATACTTGTATGTTTGGATGTGTAGTCCCTTGAGTGGTTTGTGATTAAAGCTAGGATGCTAGAAAGAAGTGAATGCTAAGATGATAGATGACTACTGATTGTTATTGATATTGTAAGTGAAACTTGAGTGTGATGTGTATTGTGTGTGACACCGATAACGGTGGCGTCTAGTGATTGAGTCCAAG
>NC_027751.1:13730901-13732038 GCF_000695525.1 Brassica oleracea var. oleracea
CCTAGTTCCCGCATAGAGTAGTATAGAGTGTCATGCGGGCAAGCTGGTCTAGAGTCACTTCACTGAGTAACTTGTTGTTCATCCCTCCCTTTCCATTTCCATGTGCGCAGGACTGTAAGTAGAAGTATATGGATGTGGGTGTGACGGTATTTCAAAGAAGGTTATGCGTCCGTCGACTCTTGGGACCAGTAACGGGACACGTATAGTTGTCTAAATGAGTAGACACGTATCCATAACGCTCTTTCGATAACCCCGGTCGGACGCCGGGGGATCGGGCCGTTACAAAATCACACGAAAGATCAGAGATTGTAGTCATTGTTTCAAGAAAGATATTAGGGTTTTAAGTTTTACCCCTTGCCCACCACGCTTTTATAGACAATATATAGAACTTATGTTTCTTGAGTTTCAAAAAAGAAACCTTTTTCTTTTCTGGGGTAAAATCTCATGAAATTTAATTTTCACGAAGATACTATAATATATATAACTTATGGTTGGAGTTTCTTCGTAGTTTTTAATTGATGTTGTCAAAAAAAAAAAAAAAGGAAATAAAATATATATAACTTCTTACCTTTTATATACCTTTCTTATTACTATCTACCTTTTATATACTTCCTTATTAAAAGGCTTGAGGAGTAAAGATAGAGGCGTCCACGTTTCTTTGTTCGGACGATCATCGGCCACGAGGTTCTCCACGATTGAGTTCACACTACAAGAAAACAGCGGTATTCTGACGGACATTCCGACGGAAAATGAAATCCTCGGAATATCCCGAGGATTTTCTGAGGAAATTCCGAGGAAACACAAAATTTGGTTTCCTCGGAATATACCGACGGAATTCCGAGGAAATATCAATCCGTCGGAATATTCCGAGGAAATTCCGAGGAAAAATGTGTTCCTCGGAAAAAACCGATGAATTCCGAGGAAATATTATAGCCGTTGGAGAGCCGTTGGGGGATTTTACAAAATTCCGAGGAAATTCCGACGAACTAGCCGTTGGCATCGGAATTCCGTCGGAATTTTCTCGGTCTTTCGGCAGGATTTAAACTATAAATACAAGCAGTCCTCTTCCTCTTCATTCACTCCATATCTTCATCCTCCTTCTTACTCTATTTACACACGAATTTGATTCATAAAAAA
>NC_027751.1:13733622-13738241 GCF_000695525.1 Brassica oleracea var. oleracea
TTATTCCGACGACATACCGACGAAACAAGTCCTCGGAAATAATTCCTCGGAATTTCTTTTTTCCTCGGAAATCCCTCGGAATTTTCCGACGGAATTCCGAGGAAACAAACTTCCGAGGAAATTCCGAGGATCACTAGTTTGTCGGAAATCTCCTCGGAATATACCGAGGGAGAACTTCGTCGGGATATTTCTTCGGAAGTTCGTCGATCGATGCGTTTTTGGACATATATCCATCGATCGATCTGTTTATAAAAAACGTTCGGAATATACCGAGGAACATCTTCCTCGGAAAATACCGAGGGACACCTTTCCTCGGAATATACCGAGGGACATGTTCCTCGGTATTTTCCGAACGTTTTTTTATAAATGGATCGATCGATGGATATATGTCCAAAAACGCATCGATCGACGAACTTCCGAAGAAATATCCCGACGAAGTTCTCCCTCGGTATATTCCGAGGAGATTTCCGACAAACTAGTGATCCTCGGAATTTCCTCGGAAGTTTGTTTCCTCGGAATTCCGTCGGAAAATTCCGAGGGATTTCCGAGGAAAAAAGAAATTCCGAGGAATTATTTCCGAGGACTTGTTTCGTCGGTATGTCGTCGGAATAACGTTATTCCGACGGTTTTTTCCCTCAGTATCCTTGCTGTTTTATTGTAGTGTCAAGCCTTCCCGTGTGAATGCATTCTTGTCCTACACTCAAAACCAGAGCAAATAGCAACTCTCAAATCTCACATCATCATCATCGGTGATTTGATACTGAGAAGGAGAGAAATTGGATAACCTGAAATAGATTGTTGAGCGAGTGCAAGAGGCAAAATTGCAAACGAGACTGACGATAGGCTTGGATGAGTATCGAACTGTGTGATGTTTTGGTAAGTTAAATATATCGTACATGCCGTTTTCTTCACTGGTCACCAGTAAATAAGGAACAGCAGAGCTTCCCTTACACTGTACCCTCTCGTCCTTTTATTGGCTTTATCAAGTGCATCAGTCCAATATCTTTTTTTCTCTGCGGCTCTGACTTTCTATTACTCGTATGTAGTAGCATAGGCTCACAATCTGTGATCTGACTAGTTAAATCACACTATAATGTTGCGAGAAAAGGCTCACAAGACAAGTCCCAAACTATAACATTCTTGGGTCCTGTTCTATATTGTAAATAATTTTTTTATTTACCAGCAATAATAGTTAGAAAACTAACACAACCTGGTATATAGTGTACATAACGAATATATAAGATTCCGTACACAAGTATTGCATGCTAGTTTGTCTGTTCTGCACATTATATTTTCAAATGACATATCCAATGGTTTTATAAGCTGGTAGCTAGGGCTCTGAATAGTATATATATATATAAGCTGGTAGCTAAGGCTCTGAACAGTTTGGTGATCTCCCAGAAAGGCAAAATGAAATAGTAATAGACCTACTCATCCTGACTCCAAAAGGTTCTTTTGGCAATTTGTAGGTACTGCATTCCTATTTTTTTTTTTTGTTTTCTGATCAGCTAAATGCAAAAGCAGAATGGTGCATTTGACATATTCAGATTTTCCCAGAAGATGACAAGGAACGCTCATGTCATCCGGAAGTGATGTTTCCCCTTTCTATCTAGTTGCAACAAAGCACAGTAGTGAATACAAGTGTTGTAAAGCTTGATTTTGGATAAGAAAGAGTGGACAAGCAACAATACATTTTAAAGAAGAAGAGCATGATGGAAATTTTTATCAGTGAAGAAAAAAAAGAAAAAAGAAATATTCTTTAATGGAGTTTTTTAATGACTTAGAGCATCTGCATCGCGCGTCTCTGCGCGTCTCTAAATGGGGGGGTCCACGATTTTGGAATAAACCGTATACAAAGTGTGCACAATAAGAAACGTAACGTATGCTGTGTGTTTTTTGCACTGTTCATGGGCACGTGGCGGTCCGCGATCGGTGCGCTTTTTATTTTTTATTTTTTAAATCAGAAAAAAAAAATAAAAAAAAATAAGAGACTTTAGCGATGCAGATGCTCTTAGCGTTGATAAAAGTACATTGCAGCAACTAAAACAAGAAATTTTTTTGAAAAAGAGGTGATGCAAGGAACAAATAACATATTCTTGTAAAAATGGCAATTCCATCTCCTGTTTATCTTTCGCGCTAGAGCTTCTTGGCTTTGTTTGATTTGCACTGAGCTTGGAGCATATGAAGAACACACAAGTGGGCGATGGGCCGAAGCATTTCCAATAAGAACAGATTTGGAGTAACCACTTGTTTCAATGGTGTGAGCTGTTTGGGACCTCGTTATCATGTCTCGGCCAAAAACGACAGCAAGTTTCGTCTCCTCATCAATGAAAAAACTCCCATCACCAAGGTGAAGCAGAATACCAGTGATCCCTACAATAAACTTGATCCAAGAAACAACACTAGGACTAATCTTATTCGTAACAAAAATATCGATCTTTTCATGCGTCATCCTGAATTGATATAAGACCGCGAGCTGCTCTTCTCTAACACAAGACAAAGACACAAAAGCATAATTGCCAGAGTCAAACGGAAGAGGCAGACGCGGTCCGAAGCTCTCAGTTGTAAAATCAAAACAGACTAAAAAATTTGGTTCAACGTTGATGATTCTCCCTGCTGCTGAGACTTCTCTTCTTCTTGCACAAAAGTAAGTATTTCCCTTCAAAGACACGCAAGAATTAGGTGTTATTTCCCAGTCGGGAGGAGGAGTGACATCAAGAACGTTCCATGAATCAGAGCTAAAATCGTAGATTTCAAACCCTGTGATGGGGCTGCTTATGGCTTGATGTTACAGAAAGCAAAACCTCAGAATTTTGTGATTAAGGTTCTTGTCATATCCGAGGAAACACTTTTCGAACCCGTCGATTTTTGTTCTAGGTTGGATCCACCTCGTCTGCCCTAAATAGGGATTCCACACCAAGAGCTCATATTTGGTGATGCATAGTAATAAGCCATCACTGTAAATGACTTCAGATACGTTGATTTGATCAAGTATACTTACTTGTTTAATGCATGGATGATTGCAATAGTAGATGAAAGCATTTTGGAGATGGAATTCGATAAAACAAACTTTGTGATTCATCATCATGAATCCTGTAAACTGCTTCTTTGCTTCTGCTTTACCAATAATCCTAGACCTTAATAAAGTGTTCCACTTTTTGCAAGTAGATCGCACTGATTTGATATAATTCAATGGAACCCTAGAGAATATCTCCTCTACCAACATATCCTCTGGAAGATCCCAAATGGTTGTCATCTTCTTCGACAAACAAACGGCTGCAATAGAAACTAGATTAACCTTTTTTCTCTATCCAAGTCCTCTTTGTTGCTCCACTCTTTTACGAGCTTGTGTTGTGGTGTTTTGGTTTAAGCCACACCTATTATTTATGGCCTTTTTTTTATTCTTTAGATTTTATGCTATATAGATATATATATATTTTTTTTTTTTAATTAAAATAGGAAGGAAATAAAATATATATGATGAGACGGCATTAAGATTTGACCGATCAATTTTGCTTATTTCTTTCCTTATTTTAATCTGGTTTACAATGAGGACTAGTCAGTTTCCAGATGATGAAGACGATATGCTTGGATGAGTAAGTACCAAACTGTAACCCGTTTATGACAGTTTAAATGTAACGCACATGTCCGTTTACTTCATTGGTCACCACTCACCAGCAAAAAAAGAAAAAAACATCAGAGCGTACATGATTTTCTTTAAGAAAACACTGTGCCGTCTCCTCGCTCTTTATGACTTATAGTTTATCTCTCAAACAAATGCATCATATATATATATGTCTATCTCTCTGCATTCTGTAATCCGATTAGTTACAAATCACACTAAGAAAAGGCTCACAAGCCTCCAATTATATCATGTTCTATATTGAGACTCATTACATCAACATTGCAGATACAGAATATTGAAAATGTTCACCTGCCATATCCCAATGGTTTTATTTACTTCAAACATCATTAACCACACCTTTATATATCCTTTATGTTGTATTGTTTTATTGTATTGCTTCTAGAGTTAGGATTGTCTCTTCTTCAAAGTGTAACTAGATTTTGACCCGCGCTTCGAAAGCGCGGGTTCTTCTTTGGATTATAAACAAAATTTGTGAATTAGTATTTTAAAATTGGCGTACATTATTCTCTTACAAAATCATTATATCGAAGAAGGGCACTTGTTTTATATAATTTGTGAATTTGTTTATATAATATTTTGTATGTACACTATTATATAACTCTTTTTAGTCTTAGATATTTCACTGGATCCGAAAAACCAAACCAAAAATGAACCAAGAAATATAGTTGTGGTTTGGGTTTTGATCTAGGGCAAAGTACATATTTGATTTTTTTTCTCCGACTTGCGGTCTTTGTTCGATTCCTAGTCCTATCTGAGATCCATTTGGGTATTCAAAATATATTAGTTTATATAATATTTGTATGTACACTATTATATAATTCTTTTTAGTCTTAGATATTTCACCGGATCCGAAAAACCATACCAAAATCAACCAAAAAATATAGTTGGGTTTGGATCTAGGGCAAAGTACATATTTGATTTTTTTTCTCCGACTTGCGGTCTTTGTTCGATTCCTAGTCCTATCTGAGATCCA
>NC_027751.1:13738711-13742903 GCF_000695525.1 Brassica oleracea var. oleracea
CCGATGCCCATACCTACTCTCTCACGTTATATTTTGTGTGCATTTTATAAGAGTTACATTTGTTGAACTTGTGAGCCTTAAGATTTACTTGGTTGATTTTGGCTAATTTAGTAGTATAGATTTGTAAATTTTTTAATAATTTTTAATCTTGTATTAAATAACAAATTTTATTTTAAACTATAAAAAAATAATTTAACGTAAAATATATAGTTTTATTTTTTTATATATGGTTTGTTAAAGTGTTTGTATTAAATTTGATTTTGTAAATTTTTGGAACTATATAGATGTTTAGAAAAGAGTGTAATAAAGTATATAAACTATATTGTATGTTTAGAAAAGAGTATAATAAAGTATAAAAACTATATTGTGTATATCATTGTCGTGTGATATGGTCTAATAAATAAAATTTTATTTGTTGTATAACTTTGTCATGTTCAAAAAGATGTGGTGTAATAAATTATTGTTAGAGAAATTTTAGGTTAGATATTGTTAGTCAAATATTATGGTAAGATCAAATATATTGCTAGTAAATGAAATGGTCTAACAACCTTTCATAAGTAGATTTTTTCAGAATGATTCTCTTTTAATAGAATAGATCCGAAAGTTTAAATATTAATGAAAGTGTGGTGTTAAAAAAAAAAGAAGTTACTACTAGTTGATTCCCGCAAGGAATTAATATTCACAAATTAAATAAATTAAAATTAATATTTGATTAATATTTTGCTTACCAACAGTAATATTCACAGCAAATTCTTCTTCATGAAGATGGAATCTCAATGAACACATCTTTGAATTATTTCTCATGAACCCTGAAAACTGCTGATTTGCTTGTGCAGCTTTACATAAAAGTCGAGATCAACTTGCAAAAGATGGAACACTTTATTGATAGTATTAGAGAATAACTTAAGGACATATATTGATCTTTTGCAAGTTGATCTCACCGCTCGTAAATAAGTTATTGGAACCGTTGAGAGTATCTCTTTTCTACCAGATCACACGAAATAAGAGATCGTAGTTATTGTTTCTAAGAGCATCTTTATCGGCGTCTTTAGGCCGTCTCTTAAGCTAATTGAGCATTAAAAATAAATCAAAAAGGTTAATAAACATAAGAGGCGTCTTTAATTTGGGGACAGGAAGAGACCGTATTTGAGGCCACGTGTTGGTAAAATGAGAGGAGAGAGGAGGAGCGTGTGTTTCTTTCGGTTCGCTTTGGTTCGCAATTCTCTCTCTCTCAAAGACAAGGAAATCAACGGTGGCTTCTGAGCGAGCCTGGAGCTCCGGAGCAAATCGTCTCCCACCACCACAAAGATCCAGAAACGCGATCCCCTTTCTCCTCCAAACCTCGCCGTCGTTCGCGATTCTCCTGGATTCAGAAACAAACACGGAGAGCATACACAGGTCCGGTGATCGGTTCGATCCTGATAGACAATGTTGAAGATTATGTGTTTGTGATGGCGTCGCATCAGATTAGAATCCATCGTGCCAAGAAAAGTGATTTCTATTGAGAGTGAGGAGTCGTCCGATCATTGAAGATAGTAATCTGAGCGAGCCTGAAGACGAGGTACGTTTTTGAGTATCTGTGTATTTTTTGCATTGATTGAATCATAGTTTTGGTAGATTAATCTAATAATTTTGATTCATTCAACTGAAGTAGTGTGTAGTTGTTTGATTGAACCTTGGTTAAGTTCAATTGGTTTAGGTCGATAACTGAGATGCAATTAGATCTTGAGAATGATAATTATGTGAAAGTCTTAGCAATGCTGGTGAAGAGTTCGCATCCTCGTTGAAGCATATGTATAAAGCAATGTTTGTTATGGTTGGTTGGTTGACAGAGGAGAGTTCAGTAATTCAAGTTTGTTTTTAGAGATCCGTATTATAAGAGCTCTCTGCCTCGTTTTGTGCTTGAGTTCAGCTGCTTAACTGATTCTGAGCATAGGCTTGTTTAGTTCCTGTAAAACGAAATACATGTGGGATGAGTTTTTTGCTTCTATCCTTTTGTTCCTTGGCCATAGAAAAACAGAAACTTTATATTTCAGTTGTGGAAAGGCTTATGCTGTCATTCCAGGGAAGATGAAGTTAGTTTTGCAAGAGGTCTTCGAGTTATAGGGTGTTTATTAGAGTATTCAGCTTCATTATTTTTGCAGTGACAGTGCTCTCTTCTTTGATGCTTGGTTTGATTATGTTTGATAGTAATCAGTGTAAAGTAAGTAAGCATAGATATGCAGAGTAATGCATCCTTTTGTTTATTGATTTCTCTTAACTTATACGTGGCATGTTTTTGTCTATTAAAGAATACAAAAGACACAGTTTTTGTATCATAAGCTGCTATTTGGGTTTGATGCAGGGTGGATGTTGTAGCTTGCCGCAATGAGAGGAATGAGCTACACTCCGTCACCACCAAGGGGTTATGGGAGGAGGGGTCGAACAAGCCCAAGCCCTAGAGGAGGCCGTGATGGAGGTCGTAGTGCGGACCTTCCGACCAGTTTTTTGGTTCGCAATCTACGCCATGACTGCAGGTATATGTGGATTAGTTTTTTGAATTTATCACCTGTTTAGACTTGTACTTTTTAGTCGCTTAAAGAGAAGGATCAAGGATGCAATGTTGCTTGATATGTTTCATGTGTGTGTTAATTGAAGTTGTTGAGGTTTAGCAGTGAATCTAAAGAATTGAAGACATGAATTAGAGTTTTTATGAAGATGTTGTGTATGGTAGTGAAAGAGTTTTGAAGTGAAGTTGTGTTTAATAAAAAAATGTTTAATAATTTTTTTTTAAGAACTCTAAATTAAGAGACTTGCATTGGAACATATAAATGTTAGAGTCTCTTAATGTTGTTTCTTAACTCACATTTACTACTTAAAAGTATTAAAAAAAAAATAAGAGCCTCTAAATGGATCTTTGGGATAATGATGCTCTAAGAAAGAAATTCGGGTTTTAAGTTTTACACCTTGTCCACCACTCTTATATAGACAACAAATAACTTACGTTTCGTTGAGCTTCAAAAACTAGGCCCTTTTCTTTTATGGTGTAAATCTCATGAAATTTTAATTTTCACGATATTCATATATATATTTTCAAAGTAGGAAGGAAATAAAATATATATAATGAGATGGCATTAAAATTTGACCAATCAATTTTGCTTATTTCTTTTCCTTATTTTAATTTGTTGACAATTTAGGATAAGTCGGTTTCTAGGTGATGAAGACGATAGCCGATGAGTACCAAACTGTGACACGTTTTAACAGCTTAAAATTGTAATGTAACGTACATGCCGTTTACTTCATCGGTCAACCAGAGTGTCAATGACTTATAGTTTATAGTTTATCTCTCAGACAAAAGCATCAATCATATATATATGTCTATCAATCTGCATTCCCGATTAGTTACAAACCACACTAATGTTGTAAGAAAATATTGGTTTAGATAGAATACGGTTCTAGACCGGTTTAAGGGCTCTGGAATTGTTCGGTTTATTCATCTAATTATGATGTCAATCTGGTTTAGTTTTTATGGTTGAATAGTTTGTTGGTATATATAGTTGTAACAAACTTTAAGCTCATTAATGAAAATCAGAGTTTCATCGAGTTCTTGAGCTTTGCTAATATGGTATCAGAGAATTTCTTGCTTGATTCTCGTTGATTTCTTCAGTTTTTCATCCGATTCTCGATCTTCTTCATCTCCTATCAACCATCGTTCGTTGCGATTCGGAATTTTTGAAGTTTTGAGCTTCGACTTGCTCATTTTCATGATTTGAGCTTTGATCGGCAACTATGGTGAGGCAAGGGAAGAAGGCAAGAGATCGACAAACTTCTCCGGCATCGGATCATACTCCGACTGCGGATCCAGCTGAAGTCACGCATACTCCGACTTCACTTCCTCCGATCCAGACTCGAGGTCGATTCAATCCAATTTTATCAGATGCGACGTCTGATATCTTGCATATTTGCATTGTTTTATCCATTCATTCATAAACATTTTCATCATAGAGATTAGGATTTAGACATGTTTAGGTTGCATTTTGCATACATGAGTCTCTATTAGGTACTGGAGTGCCACATGGAGTTCTTGGGGACATTTGGAGCTCAAAGGAGGTGAAATAGGTGATCATTAAACGAGCAGAGCATGGGAGCGACCTCCCGGAGCGACATCACGAAGTCGCTGTGTCCCACCTCTCAGAGGGACCTTCCTAAAGCG
>NC_027751.1:13743591-13744011 GCF_000695525.1 Brassica oleracea var. oleracea
CCGTTGCCAAATTCTGAGTAGATTTAAACATTGAGATTTAGTCACTTGCTTGAGACTAAGTCATTTTAAATTTTGTTTTGTTACTGACTCTTCTTCTTCACCTACCTTTAACTTTCAGGTGTATGAACTTGAGGAGCAGGGGTCCATCAAACCTAGTTCCAATAGTAGCAGACATCAGAGCTTTAGAGAGAGTGTGTGCTAGAGCTAGAAGAGAAGAAGAGCAACAATTGGACGTTGATATGGCAGATACACAACATGGGGCAGAACACCAACCGCAGGTAGCTCGACCCATTGGTACTTATGACCGCCCCAACATTCATGGTTATAGACTGGGAATCCGAGCACCGGCTGTGGCAGCCAACAACTTTGAGGTCAAGTCAGGACTCCTCAACGTGATCGAGAACAACAAGTATCATGGCT
>NC_027751.1:13747290-13747647 GCF_000695525.1 Brassica oleracea var. oleracea
ACCTCCTGGAGCGACATCACGAAGTCGCTGTGTCCCACCTCTCAGAGGGACCTTCCTAAAGCGACGCCATGAAGTCGCTCGCGTTCTCGTTACTCCGAACAGTCTTAGATGACCCTGGAGCGACCTCTCAGAGCGACCTACCAAGGTCGCTCCCGATCCAGAGCGACCCGTTGGAGCGACGCACCAAAGTCGCTCGCAACCATCGGCCCTGGAGCGACTTGCCCAGAGCGACGCACCGAGGTCGCTCGCATCTCACACCCCTCTCGAAGCGACCTCCCAAAGCGACACCCCGAGGTCGCTCGCGTCTCTTTGGCGAGACGACACGAAGCGAAGCCCGGAGCGACCTCTCAGAGCGAT
>NC_027751.1:13748071-13756714 GCF_000695525.1 Brassica oleracea var. oleracea
TGCTAAGATAGCTAATAGACTTGTTAGTAATGATTGTTTTCATATTATTCAACCAAAGACATTTGATGTTTGAGATATGTTAGCAAATGAGCATTCATCTAGACATAGAGCTTGCTTAGAATTGTGTCTAGGCTTAAGGTTGATAGTTTGATTGATCATTTGCCATCCTTAGTTCGATACTTGATCACCTAAGGTCTAATCCCTATGCCCATGAGTTCTCTTTTCCCTTAGTCAAGAAAGTATCATTCTGTTATTGCTTTCTAGTTTTAGTCATAGCTTAAAACCCATTTAAATCATTGGTTGCACTTAGATTAAGTGAGTACTTGCATTCTCAGTGCTTTGATATCCCTCAGAACTGGTTCGACAATCACTATACTACAACATTTGTCTTAGGAGCCTTGAAAACTCCTAACATCAACGTCCGTTCACAACCCGTTCTTCCTTCACTCCGCCGATCATCCAGGTCTTTCAATCGTAACTCATCTTTTAGATGGAACTAACTACAATACTTGGTCGATTGCTATGCGGATGAGCTTAGATGCGAAGAATAAATTGAGCTTTGTTGATGGAACTTTGCCTAGACCTGATATAGATGATACCTCGTTCAAGATCTGGAGTAGGTGTAACAGCATGGTCAAAGCTTGGCTATTGAATGTAGTGACTCGAGAGATATACGATAGTATACTATACTATGAGGATGCAGTAGAAATGTGGAATGATCTCTTTCTGCGTTTCAGAGTTAGTAATCTTCCGAGAAAGTATCAACTTGAACAGGCTATCATCACGCTGAAGCAAGGCAACCTTGACTTGTCTACTTACTATACAAAGAAGAAGACACTTTGGGAACAACTTGCCAATACAAAGACTTCAACTGTGAAGAGATGCAATTGTGATCATGTTCAAGAATTACTAGAAGATGCTGAGACGAGCAGAATCATACATTTCCTCATGGGGTTAAATGATAGCTTTGCTAACATAAGAGGTCAGATTCTGAACATGAAACCGAGACCAGGATTAACGGCTATATACAATATTCTTGACCAGGATGAGAGTCAGAGAACTGTTGGTGGTCCCTCGTCGGTTCAGATCAGCAACCCTGCAGCATTTCAGATTCAAAGTACTCCTATAGGGGCATCTATTGGATCAGATCAGAATCAAGTCTTGCTGACAAATGGAGGATATCAAAAACCAAAATGTTCTCATTGTCACAAACTTGGTCATACTGCGGATAAATGCTACAAACTACATGGCTTTCCACCTGGCTATGGTCCGAAATGGAAGAAGCCACAGACTCTTGGATCCACTAATCTTGCTGTCACACCATATCAAACACCTACAGAGCAGAAGAATGACACCGTGTCAATGCATCAAGATGAGATGTCTAATGCTCAAATCCAAACGATGATTTCCTATCTCAGCTCTAAACTTCATGTTTCCGCTGTAACACCTACATCTGAGACGACTTGTGACTCGACTTCAAACTCCGTACCTGTTATATCACAAGTTACAGGTACACTTCTGACTCTATATTCAAACACATATTATGACATACTGATTTCTTCTATCTCTAAGGAAATGGCAGTGTCTCTTAGAGCTTGGGTAATAGATTCAGGTGCCACACATCATGTTACTCATAATAGGAGCTTGTTTACAGAGTATAAGCCTTTAGATAACACCTTTGTCACACTACCTAATGGTTACACTGTTAAGATAGAGGGCATAGGATTCATTCAGTTGTCTGATGCTATTTCTCTACAAAACGTGTTATACATTCCTGAATTCAAATTTAACTTGATAAGTGTGAGTGTTTTAACTAAGTCTTTGCAATCTCGAGTTAGCTTCACACCTGATGAATGTTTTATTCAGGCACTTACAAAGGAGTTGATGATTGGTCAAGGTAGACAAGTTGGAAATTTATATGTCTTGGATTTCGATAAGCATGATAATTCTGTTTCTGTACAAGGTACACGTTTACTTCATTCGAATAATGTGATCTGTTCTAGTTTCAAAGTTGATTCAGCTACATGGCATAGACGTTTAGGACATCCTTCACAGTCTAAGATTGATATTCTTTCTGATGTATTGAATCTTTGTAACAAAAATATTAATAAAACTGAATCCAACGTTTGTCATATATGTCATTTGTCTAAACAGAAACATCTTCCTTTTAAATCAAGACAAAGCATATGCACTCAACCTTTTGAATTAGTTCACATTGATACATGGGGTCCCTTTTCTGTGCCAACCACTGATGGATTTAGATATTTTCTCACAATACTGGATGATTACAGTAGGGCAACTTGGATCTATTTGATGAAATCTAAATCAGATGTGTTACATATTTTCCCTAGTTTTATTGAGATGGTTGAAACTCAATATAAGGTGAAAGTCATGTCTGTCCATTCTGATAATGCGCATGAACTGAAGTTTACTGATTTGTTTGCTAAGAAAGGAATTGTTGCATATCATTTTTGTCCTGAAACACCTGAACAAAATTCAGTTGTAGAGAGAAAGCATCAGCATATAGTGAATGTAGCTAGAGCTCTCTTGTTTCAGTCTAATGTTCCTTTAGAGTTTTGGGGAGATTGTGTCATGACTGCGGTTTTTTTAATAAATAGATTACCTACTCCAGTCCTAAAGAATATATCCCCTTACGAGAAACTTACAAATAAGATACCTGAATACACATCTCTAAAGAGCTTTGGTTGTCTTTGTTATAGTTTTGGTTGTCTTTGTTATAGTTCTACTTCTCCTAAGAATAGAAATAAGTTTGAACCTAGAGCTAGAGCATGTGTTTTCTTGGGATATCCTACAGGTTATAAAGGGTACAAGCTGCTAGATATAGAGACACACACCATTTCTATTTCTCGGCATGTCCTTTTCCATGAGGATATTTACCCTTTTGTATCTTCAAAACTCTGAGAAGATACATCAGTTTTCTTTCCTCATATTCCTTCACCTGCTAAACCCGATGAACATGTGCCTTTCGCGCAATCATCTTCTGATATGCCTCATCCTTGTGATGCATCATCTTCCGAGGTTTTGATTCCTTCTGCGTCAAGATCTCAAAGACAAAAACAACCCCCAAAACACTTGCAGGATTTTCATTGCTATACTACCTCAAATGACATTCCTTATCCTATGATCAACTATATTTCTTATTCATATCTATCTGAGCCTTTTCGTGCTTTCATTAACATCATCACCAATGATATTGTCCCACAAAAGTATTCAGAGATCAAGAAGTTAAAGGTGTTTTGTGATGCAATGAAAATGGAGATAGATGCTATGAATAGGACTGAAACATGGAGTGTCTGTCCTTTGCCATCAAACAAGACTGCTATTGGTTCAAAATGGGTCAACACGGTTGGTAGCAAAAGGATATACTCAAGTTGAAGGGATGGATTATGAAGAGACGTTCTCACCTGTGGCTAAACACACTACTGTTTGATTGGTGCTACTCCTTGCAGCTAAGATGGTATGGTCGATTAATCAGCTTGATATATCGAATGCATTTCTCAATGGAGACTTACATGAGGAGATATATATGAAGTTGCCTCCGGGTTATGCAGAACTCACAGGAGAGACATTACCTCCAAATGCTGTTTGTCGATTACACAAGTCCATTTATGGACTTAAACAAGCATCAAGGCAATGGTTTTTGAAGCTTTCATCTACCTTATGTGCTATGGGGTTTGAGAAGGCACATGGTGATCATACCTTATTCACGAGGAGTAAGAATGGTACTTTTCTTGCGATTCTGATATACGTCGATGATATATTGATTGTCAGTAATCAAGACTCGCTGGTAGTTGAGTTCAAGTGTGCTTTACAAGCTCATTTTAAGCTGCGTGATCTTGGTGAGGCCAAGTATTATCTTGGATTGGAGATAGCAAGATCAGCTGAGGGAATTTCTCTGTGTCAGAGAAAATATACTCTGGAGCTATTGTCTACTACTGGTTTTCTTGCAAGCAAACCATCTACTATCCCTTTGGATCCTATCGTCAAGTTATCCAAAAAAGAGGGGACTTTGTTGCCAGATGGTATGGCTTACAGAAAACTAGTGGGGAAGTTGATGTATCTACAGATAACGAGACCAGATATTTGCTATGCCGTCAACACATTATGCCAGTTCTCCAGTGCCCCAAGAGAACCTCATCTCAATGCGGTCCATAAACTCTTGCGTTATTTGAAAGGAACAGTGGGTCAAGGTTTATTCTTCTCAACAGATAACAACTTTGATGTACGAGCTTTCTCTGATTCGGATTGGGGTACATGTAAGGATTCAAGAAGATCTGTCACTGGATACTGCATTTTTGTGGGTGATTCATTGGTATCTTGGAGATCTAAGAAGCAGGATACTGTCTCATGTAGCACAGCGGAAGCAGAGTTCAGAGCGATGTGGTCTGTAACGAAGGAGTTGATCTGGTTGACTCGATTGATAGTCATTTTGAAGGCACCATTCCAGATGCCTACTCATCTATACTGTGACAATGTCTCTGCCTTATACATTGCTAATAACTCAGTTTATCATGAGAGGACTAAGCATGTGGAGATGGATTGCTACAAGATAAGAGAGCATATTGACAGTGGGTTTCTCAAGACTATGTTTGTACGAACAGGAAACCAACTTGCAGATACACTAACCAAGGCTTTACACCCAGCTCCTTTCCGAGAGCTTATAAGCAAGATGGGATTGCTCAATATCTTTGCACCTCCATCTTGAGGGGGGCTACTGGTTTAGATAGAATACGGTTCTAGACCGGTTTAAGGGCTCTGGAATTGTCCGGTTTATTCATCTAATTATGATGTCAATCTGGTTTAGTTTTTACGGTTGATTAGTTTGTTGGTATATTTAGTTGTAACAAACTTTAAGCTCATTAATGAAAATCAGAGTTTCATCGAGTTCTTGAGCTTTGCTAATAGAAAAGGCTCACAAGCTCCAAATTATATCTTCCGGTCTTGATCTTGTTCTATATCGAAAATTCTCTTTTTCTATCATCAATAATAGTAGAAATCTAACACAACGTGGTAGTATAAAGTCTACATAGAGAAAATAAGACAGCCGTACACGAGTACTGCAAGCTAGTTTGTTTGTTCTTCACAGTGAATCCATGAGATAGTGAAAGTATTGAAAAGACTCCTAGTTACATCAGTATTGTAGATACATAATAGTATAAAAAATATCCACGTTAACATATCCAATGGTTTCATTTACCTCTTTAGCAGAAACATTAATCATATATAAAAACCAAAGACAGAGTCTCATATACAGCAGCTGTTAGCTAAGACTCTGAAAATTTGGTGATCTCCTAGAAAAGCATAATGAATAATAATAGACCAACAACGTTGAGTTGGCCTAGTGGTAAAGGAGTTGTGGCGTTCAATTCACGTTGGGAGAGACTATTTACAATGTTTGAGTTCTCGGCAAAGAGGTGAAACCACTTTTTTTTATTTTAAAAAAGGATTATTATGAAATTTACATTTTGACAAAAAAATAATAGACCTAATCCTCCTGACTCCAAAACGTTCTTTTCGCTTTTGGTAGGTACTGCAGTCCTTTTTGCTTTCTGATCAGCTAAATGAGAAGCAGAATATGGTGCATTTTGACATATTCAGCTTTGCCCAGAAGATGACAGTAACGCTCGTGTCATCAGGAAGTGATGTTTCCCCTCTCTATATAGTTGCAACAAGGCACAATACTGAATACATTTGTTGAAAAGCACAAAATATATTTTAAATAAGAAGATCATGGCGAAGATAAAAGAGAAAAGAAGTATTATATCTTTAATCAAGTGTCTGAATGACTAGCCTTGATAAAAGTACAATGCAGCAACTAAAACAAGAAAAAAGACTGAAAAAGAGGCGATCCAAGAAATAAATGACATGTGATTGTAAAAAGGGCAATTCCATTTCCTGATTTTCTTTTGGACAGAAGTTTCTTGGCTTGCTTCCTCTTCTTGTCTCTCCGTGCAATTTTGTTTGATTTGCACTAAACTTGGAACATAAGAGTTGGGGCACACAATTGGAGGAAAAATGCCCTATTTCAACATGAACTTTACGCATCGTGTCTTTTCCTTCACGAACTTTGCAATAGTGCGTAATTCATCATGAACTTTCAAAAAATTCAAAAATTTTATATGAACTCTTAAAATCGTGCCTATATATATGTTGACTGTCAAAGGTGTTAGTCAACCGTTAATTTATCAAAACGACATGTTTTGGATAAATAAGAAAAAAATCAAAATCTGCTTCTTCCTAGGTTCAAACGCAAACACTAAAACACCTCAATGAACATCTTAACCGCTAGACTAGAGTAACTTTCTTGTTTTAGTTGAGTAAACATTAACACTTATATATACGTTTTGATTTTATCAAATAAATCTTATCAATTATTTTTTGTTTTAATCTTATCAAATAAATATATAATTATTTATATTTTTTAAATAAATTTACGAAACCTTATTATTTTATAAATTTTAATTAATTACCATTTGTTTAAATATTTAATTGTATATTGTAATTTACTGTTTTAATCTTATCAAATAAATATATAATTATTTATGTTTTTTAAATAAATTTTACGAAACCTTATTTTATAAATTTTAATTATTACCATTTTTTTAATATTTAATTTTATATTATTATTAAAAATAAATTATAAGTAAAATTTTTATTTTATGCCTATAGAATTAAATTTATAAGTTAAATTTGACTTTATATTTCTTTTTTTTTATAATATTACAATATATCTAAATTAGTTGTTTTATATATTTCATTTGTAATATTACAATTTTTAATAGTATTATAATATATTATAATTTGACTTTATATGTTTATTTTTAATAATACTAAAAATTGAATATTTAAATCAACAGTAATTAATTTAAATTTATAAAATAAGGTTTCGTAAAATTTATTTAAAAACATAATAATTGTATATTATTTTGATAAGATTAAAACATTAAATAAATTGATAAGATTTATTTGATAAAATCAAAACGTATATATAAGTGTTAATGTTTACACTACTAAAACAAGAAAGTTATGCTAGTCTAGTGGTTAAGATGTTCATTGATGTGTTTCAGTGCTCGTGTTCAAATATAGGAAGAAATAGATTTTTGTTTTTTATATTTATCCAAAATGACGTCATTTTGATAAATTAACGGTTGACTAACACCTTTGACAGTCAACATATATATAGTCACGATTTTGAGAGTTTATATAGGATTTTTTGATTTTTTTTAAGTTCATGATGAAATACGCACTACTGCAAAGTTCGCGAAGGAAAAGGCACGATGCGTAAAATCCATGTTGAAATAGACCATTTTCCCCGGACGAAAATGAACATGAGTAGGGTTAGTTTCTCCAAGATACACTGTTTTAAAGAAGTCATTCTCTCCAATGATGTAAGCTGCGTTGTAGTATTCCTTCTCAATCTTAAGACTGTCATAACAGCCATAAGTAAAAATCACAGCACGTTTCTTCTCTTCATCAATGAATAAGCTCCGACGTGTAAAACGAGGGATAGATTCCAAATCAAGTTTTAAAAAGTTGGTCCACAACACCTCATTAGGCTCAACCTTAGTTGTAACCCAAATTTCAGTTCCAGATAAAGCCGCTAGTTTCTCTTCTCCAAAAGAAGAGAATGGAGTAGAATTAGACCAAGGGAGATGAAGCTTCTCTCCAAATCTCTCTCTTGTGAAATCAAAACAGAGAAAGATATCAGGGTACGTCTCATCACCTCTTTCATAGTACATAAAGTAAGTATTTCCTTTCACCGATGTGGTGAGACGGAAGGCCTCTCCACCCCAGCCCCAGCCCCAGCCCCAGTCCGGAGTGACATCAAGATCAAGAGTCCTCCATGTATCAGAAATAAAATCGTAGATTTCAAATTCTTCCTCACCATAATCGATAATATACCTCAAGATTTTGTGGTTACAACTGTTGTTGTCGTATCCGAGAGCATATGTGTCTGATGAGTAGTAAGGTGTTCTTCCTGGTTGTATCCACCTTGTTTGTCCCAAATACGGGTTCCACACCATGAGGCGTTGTTGGATATTGTCCTCCTCGTCTCTTGTGACAGTGACGCACACTACAAGAAAACAGCGGCATACTGAGAGAAAAAATCGTCGGAATAACGTTATTCCGACGACATACCGACGAAAAAAATCCTCGGAAATAACTCCTCGGAAATTCATTTTTCCTCGGAAATCCCTCGGAAATTTCCGACGGAATTCCGAGGAACAGAATTTCCGAGGAAACTCCGAGGACCACTAGATCGTCGGAAAGTTCCTCGGAATATACCGAGGGAGGACTTCCTCGGAAATTTCTGAGGAACGTGGTCCTCGGAAATTTCCGTGGAACGTAGCCCCTCGGAAAATTCCGAGGAACATTCCCTCGGATTTGTTTTTTAAATTCCGACGACCCATTCCGAGGAAAAGGTCGTCGGAAATTTTCGAGGGTGCTTTTCCTCGAAATTTTGAAAAAATTAATTTTAAAAAAAAAATTATTTTTTAAAAAAATTAAAATTTGTGAAATTAAAATTCAAAAATATAAAATTAAAATTAAAACTGAAAACATATTAGATAATTCAAAGTTCTACAAATAAAAATAAAACATTCCGAGTTTTTGGTAAAAAAA